>NC_081556.1:153043403-153087656 GCF_963082655.1 Stomoxys calcitrans | reverse complement strand
GTAAATTTATTGAAGATTTTCCTTGTTTTTCGTGTGTGCTTTCATTTAAGGTTTCATATATTTCAAGTGATTTCTCTCCGCTGTCAGGGTGTGTGTGAGAGTGTGTGTATGAAAGAGTGTGTGTTTATCGCATAGCCTGGCAGAGGCTGTGTTTATGCGCTTCCTTTTCCTGGCGGCCACTATCATTGAAGTGAAATAAGTTAATGGCCAGAGTAGAATAATTAAAGTTTTATTACCCAATTAAAACAATAAACAAAACAATGAGGCACATAATTACAAAACAAATGCCAATGATAAACAGTGGTTTAAGGTGATTTAGAATTTTGTTATGGGGAAAGAAAAAAAATCTGACTACTTGAGAGCAACATGCAGAACAAGAAAAACACAAATGCAAATTTGAAGTGTATGAGGAAAATAATATATTGAACAGCTATCAAATGGAATAAAGATGTGTTCGGCCGGGAGGATTTTTTTAAGTTGCAAACTTTAGGTGCTTAAGAAGTCAAATATGAAGATTAGTTTACATCGAAGTTCATCAGATTTTGGAGCAAAATGTTTCACATAGTCAGTTATTGTCGATGTAGCCACATTTTCTGTAAATATACAATTGATTTATTTTTATACCCACCACCGAAGGATGGGGGAATATTCATTTTGTCATTTCATTTGCAACACATCGAAATTTCCATTTCCGACCCTATAAAGTATATATGTTCTAGATCGGCGTAAAAATCTAAGACGATCTAGACATGTCCGTCCATCTGTTGAAATCACGCTACAGTCTTTAAACATAGAGATATTGAGCTGAAACTTTCCACAGATTCATTTTTTGTCCATAAGCAGGTTAAGTTCGAAGATGGGCTATATCGGACTATATCTTGATATAGCCCCCATATAGACCGATCCTCCGATTTAGGGTCTTAGGCCCATAAACACCACATTTATTATCCGATTTTGCTGAAATTCGGGACAGTGAGTTATGTTGGGTCCTTCGACATCTTTTGTTAATTTGGCTCACATCGGTCCAGATTTGGATATAGCTGCCATATAGACCGATCCTCCGATTTAGGGTCTTGGGCCCATAAAAGGCGATCTCACGATTTAAGATTTTGGGCCTATAAAAGGCGCATTTATTGTCCGATGTCGCCAAAATGTAGGACAGTGAGTTAAGTTAAGTCCCTTGACATACTTTTGCAATATCAAGCAAATCGGTCCAGATTGGATATAGCCACCATATAGACCGATTTCACGGTTATAGGTTTTGGGGCCATAAATGACGCATTTATTGTCCGATTGTGCCGAAATTTGGGACAGTGAGTTGTATTAGGCTCTATGACGTCCTTCTTCAATTTGGCCCAGATCGGTCCAGATTTGAATATAGTTGTCATATAGACTGATCTCTCGACTTAAGGTTTTGGGCCCATAAAAGACGCTTTTATTTTCCGATTTCGCCGAGATTTGGGATAGTGCGTAGTGTTAGGCTTTTCGACATTTTTCTGCTACTTGGTCCAAATTGGTCCAGATTTCGACATAGTTGCCATGTAGGACGAAAACGTCTAAGTGAGTCTGATGGCAGACTGCTACTTAAACCTAACCTAACCATTACGCCACCATTTCGGTGAGGTTGGCATGTTCGCCTTGGTTCCGATTCCAGCGTAAGCATCAGAAAGATTTTCAGCGGTGGTAATCCCCTTAATAATCCTGGCTATATTTGTGACGTTCCATGCCACTGTAAACTTCTCTTCTAAGTGGTTTCATTTGAGCTTAAAATTTGAGCTTAAATTTATCATTGAGCTTAAAATTTAAATGGACTGCACTCCCTGATATGAGAGGACTTGCGCCTATTCCTTAACGGAAAATTCATGGAAAATTTATTTAGTATTTTCGTAGAAAATTTAGACTTGATTTATTTTCAAGGAAACTACGCACATCCACTGTTTCAAAAACCATTTCTGTAGACGCTCCAGGGTAATATATTCATTTATTGTTGATGATTTTATAGGGGCTGTTGCTGTGGTAGCAAATAAACAAACATTAAAATGTTGCCACAGCCTCAATGGCATATTAATCACATGCCAATGCACACCCACAATGAAACATTCACACATAGACACGCGCGCGTACACTTCCACACTAACTGACATTCATTTTAATAGAGTCATTAGACCACCACTGGGCCATTAGAACCACCTACACATGCAGCGTCATCGTCTTTTTCATTTCCATTGCCATTGCCATTGCCATTGCCACTGTCATTTGGCAGAACATTGGACACGAAATGAATGGCGAATAATCAATAAGAGAATCTAATAAAATATAGAACAAGAAAAGGAGCGGTGTTTATGAATACCTATCGATATGGTCATAGACTACCATTTCAAAAAGAAATCTCACATACCTACATTAGATATATGGGGCATTCCATTGTAACAAATAAAAATACCAAAATGTTTGCAAAAATTGTTTAGCCAAGAAATTTTCGGCAACTAAAAGTTCGATAGAGCGTTTTTAAAAAACACAAGTAAAAAGGCGTTAAGTTTGACTGGGCCGAACTTTGGATACCCACAACCTTGCGTATATATGTAAACCACCTTCCATCATAATCCAGTGAAAAATGCATAATTTATGCCTCATAGAAGCCTTATTGAAATACGGTCGGAATTATACCAAATTTGCCCACTTGGTGCCGCCTTGGATTTTAAAATATATATCAGATTCCTGTTCAAAAACCTCTTATTTGAGCCTCATATTGCAATGGTCAGCAAATACATTCAATTTGGGTGGTGTAATAGTAGTGCGGTGGCCCCCATAGACACTTTTCCCGAATAGTGATATTAGAATTGTTCTTTACTTCCAAAGACCTTTCATTTGAGCCCCCATATTGCCATGGTCAGTAAATAAGTCCTGAGTGGGGGGGTGTTTTTGGGAAGGGATGGACCCCCAGAAACTTACTCGCAAACACTTTTCATTTGAGTCCCATATTACCATGGTCAGTGTAAAAGTCCTGTTTGGGGGGTGTTTTGGGGAAGGGGTGGAACCCCTGAAAAGTGGCCCCACATTTGGACATTAGATTCGTATTCTGCTCGCAAATACCTTTCATTTGAGTCCCATATTGCCATGGTCGGTTAATATGTCCGATTTAGGGGTGTTTTTGGGGGTTGGGGTGGTCCCCCAAACACCTTGTCCGACAATTGGATATCAGATTCGTTTTCTAATCTCAAACACCTTTCATTTGAGTCCCATATTGTCGTGATTGGTGTTTATATATATTTGGTAGGTTTTGGGGTGGGACGCTCCCCCTATGTACCTCATCCGAAATTTGGATGCCAAATGTTTGTTTGTAGGTTACTATAAGAGAGCACGGAAAATTTCGATTAAATCGCACCTTTCCTCTCGGAGATCTGGCGTTTCTAAAAATTAGGGTAAGGGGGAGGGTCCGTCTCCCTTCAGATTTCAAAAAATGTAGTACCCTTTTCTCACCACGGATAATTACGTAAAGTCTGTGAAAATTTCAAGAAAATCGGTTCAGCCGTTTCTGAGTCTATAAGGAACACACAAACCTACAACAAACATAAATTGATTTTTATACACACCACCGAAGGAAGGGGGTATATTCATTTTGTCATTCCGTTTGCAACACATCGAAATATCCTTTTCGGACCCTATAATGTATATATATTCGTGATCAGCGTAAAAATCTAAGACGATCCTGACATGTGCGTCCGTCTATCCGTCTGTCTTTAAAAAATACAGATATTGAGCTGAAACTTTGCACAGATTTCTTTTTGTTCATAATCAGTTTATGTTCGAAGGTGGACTATATCGGACTATATCTTGATATAGCCCTCATATAGACCGATTGGCCGATTTAGGGTCTTAGGCCCATAAAAGCCACATTTATTATCCGATTTTGCTGAAATTTGGGACAGTGAGTTGTGTTAGACCCTTCGACATCCTTCGTCAATTTGGCCCAGATCAGTCCAGATTTGGATATAGCTGTCATATAAACCGATCGGCCGATTTAGGGTCTTAGGCCCATAAAAGCCACATTTATTATCCGATTTTGCTGAAATTTGGGACAGTCAGTTGTGTTAGACCCTTCGACATCCTTGGTCAATTTGGCTCACATCGGTCCAGATTTGAATATAGCTGCCATATAGACCTATCGGCCGATTTAAGGTCTTAGGCCCATAAAAGCCACATTTATTATCCGGTTTTGCTGAAAATTGGGACAGTGAGTTGTGTAAGGCCCATCGACATCCTTCGTTATTTTGGCTCAGATCGGTCCAGATTTGGATATAGCTGCCATATAGATCGATCCTCCGATTTATGGTGTAAGGCCCATAATAGCCACATTCATTATCCGATTTTGCTGAAATTTGGGACAGTGAGATGTATTAGGCCCTTTGTCATATTTCTTCAATTTGGTCCAGATCGGTGCAGATTTGGATATAGCTGCCATATAGACCGATCGCCCGATTAAGGGTCTTAGCCCATAAAAGCCACATTTACTATCCGGTTTTGCTGAAAATTGGGACAGTGAGTTGTATTGGGCCCATCGACATCCCTCGTCAATTTGACACAGATCGGTCCAGATTTGGATATAGCTGTCATATAAGCCGATCCTTCGAATTTAGGTCTAAGGCCCCTAAAAGCCACATTTATTATCCGATTTTGCTGAAATTTGGAACAGAAACTTGTCTTAGGTCCATCGACATCTTTCTTCAATTTGGCCCAGATCGGTGCAGATTTGGATATAGCTGCCATATAGACCGATCTCTCGATATATGGTTTTGGGCCCATAAAAGACGCATTTATTGTCCGATGTCGCCAAAATTTTGGACAGTGAGTTAAATTAGGACCCTTGACATACTTCTGCAGCATGGCTCAGATCGGTCCAGATTTGAATGTAGCTTCCATATAGACCGATCTCTCGGTTTTAGGTTTTGGGGCCATAAATGACGCATTTATTGTCCGATTTCGTCGAAATTTGGGTCAATGGGTTGTAATAGGCCCTTCGATATCATTCGTCAAATTGTTCTGATCGGTCCAGATTTGAATATAGCTGCCATATAGACCAATCAGCCGATTTAGGGTCTTAGGCCTATAAAAGCCACATCTATTATCCGATTTTGCTGAAATTTGGGACAGTGAGTTGTGTTAAGCCCTTCGACATCCTTCGTCAATTTGGCCCAGATCGGCCCAGATTTGGATATAGCTGCCATATCGACCGATCTCTCGGTTTAAGGTTTTGGGCCCATAATAGGCGCATTTATTGTCCGATTTCGCCGAGATTTTTGACAGTGCGTTGTGTTAGGCTCATTGGCATCCTTTTTAAATTTTGCCCATATCGGTGCAGTTTGAATATTGCTGCCATATAGACCGATCTCTCGATTTAAGGTTTTGGGCCATAAAAGGCGCATTTATAAACCGATTTCACGGGAATTTGACACAGTGGCTTATGTTGGGCTTTTCGACAATCGTGAAACTTATACTAGGTTCAGATCGTTTTATATTAAGATATAGCTACTAAAAAGACCAATATTTTGTTATACGTATTTGAGCAATGACTTTTACTTATTAATATTTGATCCAAATCGGAACATATTTTGATATAACTGCTATGGGACATAAGGTATGCAATTTTCCCCGGATTTTGATGAAAGGTGGTTTACATATGTACTTGAGGGGGTGGGTATCCAAAGTTGGTTCCGGCCGAACTTAACGCCTTTTTACTTGTGGCCTCCAGTGGCCTCCAGACTATTAATTTTGTAATAGGCTAGAGGCCACCGTTAGCATGTCCGCCTATGACGCTGAACGCCTGGGTTCAGATATAGCTGCCATATGTTCAGCGGTGGTTTCCCTCTCCTAATTCTGGCAAAATTTTTGAGGTACTATGGCATGTAAAACTTCTCTCCAAAGAGATGTCGCACTGCCGCACGCCGTTCGGACTCGGCTATAAAAAGGGAGACCCCTTATTATTGAGCTTGAACTTGAATCGGACTGCACTCATTGATATGTGAGAAGTTTGCCCTGTTCCTTAGTGGAATGTTCATGGGCAACATTTGCATTTGCTTTAGACTGAAGGATATATCTAGTTTCAATTTGAGGTGTTCAAGAACCTTTTTAGCAATACTCTCCATTTTTTTCTATATTGCCCCATATGCTTTCATGTGTATGGTATAGTTTAACAAAATCCCCCATAAATGCACTTTCTCTCTGAGGGCAATAGGCATTTATATACCTACACATACGCACACACATCAATTAAGACAAATTTTAATGATCGTTGGACCCGTAGGAACTAGAAGCCATCAGTGTAGGTTGTTCCATGCGCCACACTGTTATTTGTTTAACGTCTCACCACTGCTGTTGGCCTTTTTCTTGGTCGTCGTTGGTTGTTGGTTTTTGTTTTATTTTGCTTTGTTGTTTTTTTGGCCCATATAAAAAGGCTATAAAAATATCATTAATTCAACAAAGTTATAGCTTTTGTTATCAAAATATAATTTCATTGTCAAGTTAAACATATTCGAAGCGGGGACGCTATCCCCGGGTGGAAGGAAGGTGGGCGCATTGAGGCGAGGTAAGCCATTAAACAAATGCCATCATCATCATCGTCATTATCAACGGTATTGGCATTGGCATCTGCACAGGAAACAAGCCATTGAGTGAGTGAATGGTCGACATGTATGTTTTAAATCTTGTCCTTTTTCACACTTTCTTAATAGCGATGTGTGTGTGTGTGTGTGTGTGTGTGTGAGTTTGTTTTGTTAACATTTATGCAAACACTTTCTGCCTAACTCCCTCAGAGCCAGAGAAGGAAACATGCATATGTGGGGTTTGCTACTGAGTGCTGTTTGTGTCCTCCAGGGCATAAAACATATTGTTGTTGTTGCTGTTGGTTATTTTTATGACCTTTCACACCTTATTTATTTTACTCATCTCTCACTGAAAATTCCCCCTTTTCTCTGCCACATTCTTCAGCTTTTGCCCTCCAATTTGATGCATTGCATATTTTATATCTTCAAAATGTGCTACAGAACAAAAAAAAAAAAAAAACGAACAAACAAAATATTATCATGAAATCATAAAATAAAAATTTATTGTTTTACATTTCATGAGATCGTTATGTCTGCAAAACAAATATTCAATTATCCTTTACAAACAAAGGTCCAGGTCTCCTACATGCACGTGCACACACATTAATGTTAATTTCATTGCCATTAAAATATAAAATATGAACGACATGATATAAAACAAAATCATAATAGAACCATATTAACCCTAACAAAGAAAGGTTACTTTTTATGTTAGTAGGCAAAGAAAAAAAAAAACACCTTTCAAGAAAGAAGAAGACTGAATATTGAATTGTAAAACGAAATGTAAGCGACCACAACAAAATATGAAAAAACAAGGCTAGAAATTGTTTTCAAAGGCTTTGCTAAACCGTTCAACTAGGCTGAACTTTGGATATTTGGACCAAATACTAATAAGAACAAGTCAATGTTCAATTGCGTATGGAAAAAAATTGGTCTCTTTAGTAGCTATATCTAAGAATAAACCGATCTAAACCACATATGATACGGATGTCGAAAAGCCTAACATAAAATCGTATTATACAGACGCCTTATATGGGGCCAAGACTTTAAATCGAGGTATCGGTCTATATGGCAGCTATATCCAAATCTGGACAGATTTGGGTCAAGTTGCAGATGTCGAAGAGCCTAACACAACCCACTGTCCCAAACATCGGCAACATCGGACAATAAATGGGCCGAAAACCTTAAATCGAGAGATCAGTCTATATGGCAGCTATATCCAAATCTGGACCGATTTGAACCAAAATGAAGAAGGATGTTTAAGGGTCTTACACAACTCGCTGTCCCAAATTTTGGCAAAGTCGGACAATAAATGCGCCTTTTATGGGCCCAAAACCTAAAACCGAGAGATCGTTTTATATGGCAGCTATATCCAAATCTGGACCGATCTGAACTAAAATGACGAAGGATATTGAAAGGTCTTAACCTGCTTATGAACAATAAAGAAGCTGTGCAAAGGTTTTGGTCAATATCTCCGTTTGTAAAGACTGTAGCGTGATTTAAACAGACAGACGGACGGACATGGCTAGATCGTCTTGGATTTTTACGCTAATCAAGAATATAATGGGTTGCCCAAAAAGTAATTGCGGATTTTTCACATAGTCGGCGTTGACAAATTTTTTCACAGCCTGTGACTCTGTAATTGCATTCTTTCTTCTGTCAGTTATCAGCTGTTACTTTTAGCTTGCTTTAGAAAAAAAGTGTAAAAAAAGTATATTTGATTAAAGTTCATTCAAAGTTTTATTAAAAAATCATTTACATTCTTTTAAAAAATCCGCAATTACTTTTTGGGCAACCCAATATATACTTTATAGGAACTAAGGAACAGGGGCAAACTTCTCACATGTCAATGAGTGCAGTCCGATTCACGTTAAATCTCAATGATTAGGGATCTCCTTTTTATAGCCGAGTCCAAACGGCGTGCCGAGTGCGACTCATTTTTTGGAGAGAAGTTTTACATGGCATAATACCTCGCAAATGTTGCCAGCTTTAGAGGGGGAACACCACCGCTGAAAAATTTTTTTATGGCCTAGCCAGGATTCGAATCCAGGCGTTCAGCGTCATAGACGGACAGACTAACCTCTGCGCCATGGTGTCCTCCAGTGCCTAGCTTGCTGTGCTTTTTCCTTGAATTCATAAAAGTATTACTTAAGTTAATTGGGCATTGCCGTGCAAGTGCAATGATTTTTTTTTCTACAAAAGCCCCAAGTTAATGGAAAAAAATCATTGCACCTGCTCCGGAATGCCCAAATTAACTTAAGTTATACTTTCATGAATTCAAGGTTATTAAATGCAAATTAATTCTAAAATTAGTTTTCCAGAGAATTTTAAAGCTAAATTAGAATTTGAAATGGAAAATTCCAGACTTAAAATACGAAATATTTTAAAGAATGGCCAAATTACATTATTCAAGGTTCCCTGGAAAATTAACCTGCGTTTATTCAACATCAAATAAGTTATGATTTATAGTTATTTCAGACCCACGATAGTACACTGTGACATTGTAATTTCATTACAAAGGCAGATTGAGCAGTAATTTGATTTTGCACAGCAACAATGCCATTTTATTAATATCATATTGCCGGAATAATTTATTGTTCAACATTTCTTTTGAAATTATTATTAACAGTAGCAAAAGGAATAAATGAAAGGGAAATGTGGTAGTTATGAATTAATTGCATAGTTACAGTTTAGTTAGAAAACAGTCAAAATTGCCAGGGGCCCAACATGGTTAAGATAAGGGCAAAGTGGCGTAACTTTCATTTTAGCAAAAATAAAAAAAATGTTTGGCTAATTTTTATATAAACTTTGTATTTTGATATGAGCCTGGTTAGGTTAGAGTGGTAGTCACTGGGACTCATTTAGAGTCCATTGTGATGCTACAGTACCGATAGACCAGTGTTCTGGTTAGAATCGAATCCACGACCCTCGCATTGGTAATCCGTGTAGGCTGCCAACTCGGCTATAGGGGCGACCAAAGCTAATTTCTAGTAAAATTTTCTTTCTATCAGATTAGGCACATGATCATAAATTTTGTACTCCATATAAAACAACTAACTGTGTTGGTGATTTCGGTTAGGCTTTGAAGCATAAGATAGGGATGCCGCTAGCGAAAAAAAGTTGAATAAGGGGTGATCATTCTTAGTGATCCTGAATTTATATACTTTGCAATTATTTCGATAGTTTTTATACCCACTACCGTAGGATAGGGGATATATTCATTTTGTCAAACCGTTTGCAACACATCGAAGTATCCATTTCCGACCCTATAAAGTATATATATTCTTGATCAGCGTAAAAATCAAAGACGATCTAGACATGTCCGTCCGTCTGCCTGTTGAAATCACGATACAGTCTTTAAAAATAGAGATATGGAGTTGAAACTTTGCACAGATTCTTTTTTTTGTCCATAAGCAGGTTAAGTTCGAAGATGGGCTATATCGGACTATATATTGATATAGCCCCCATATAGACCGATCGGCCGATTTAGGGTCTTAGGCCAATAAAAGCCACATTTATTATCCGATTTTGCCGAAATTTGGGACCGTAAGTTGTTTTAGGCCCTTAGACATTCTTCGTCAATTTGGCTCAGATCGGTTCAGATTTAGATATAGCTGCCACATAGACCGATCCTCCGAATTAGGGTCTTAGGCCCATGAAAGCCACATTTGTTGTGCGTTTTTGCTGAAATTTGGCATAGTGAGTTATGTTATGCCAGTCGACATCCCACTTTAGACCGATCCCTCGATTTAGCGTCTTAGGTCCATAAAGGCCACAATTATTATCCGATTTTGCTGAAATTTGAGACAGTGAGTTGTTTAAGACCCATCGACAGCCTTCGCTAATTTGGCCCAGATCAGTCTAGATTTGGATATAGCTGCTATATAGATCGATCCTCCGATTTAGGGTCTTAGGCCCACAAAAGCCACATTTATTACCCGATTTTGCTGAAATTTGGGATAGTAAGTTTTGCTAGGCCCTTAGAAATCTCTCGTTAATTTGGCCTAGATCGGCTAAGATTTGGATATAGCTGCCATATATAGACCGGTCTTCCGATTTAGGGTCTTAGGCCCACAAAAGCCACATTTATTATCCGATTTTACTGAAATTTGGGACAATGTGTTGTGTTAGGCCCTTCCACATCTTCCGTCAATTTGGCCCAGATCGGTCCAGATTTGGATATAGCTGTCATATAGAGCGATCCTCCGATTTAGGGTCTTAGGCTCATAAAAACCAGACTTGTTGTCCGATTTTGCTGAAATTTGAGATAGTGAGTTGTGTTAGGCCCTTCGATATTCTTCATCAGTTTGGCTTAGATCGGTTCAGATTTGGATATAGCTACCATATAGACCGATTTCTAGATTTAAGGTTTTGGGCCTATAAAAGGCGCATTTATCGTCCGATGACCCCAAAACTTAAGGCAGTGAGTAAGATTGAGCCCCTTAACATACTTCTGATATATGGCCAAGATCGGTCCAAATTTGGATATAGCTGCAATATAGACCTATCTCTCGGTTTTAGATTTTAGGGCCATAAATGGCGCTTTTATTGTGCGATTTTGCCGAAATTTGAGACAGTGAGTTGTGTTAGGCTTTTCGACATCCTTCTTCAATTTGGCACAGATCGTACCAGATTTGAATGTAGCTGCCATAGAGACTGATCTCTCGATTTAAGGTTTTGGGACCATAAAAGGCTCATTTATTGTCCGATGTCGCCGTTATTTGGGACAGTGAGTTGTGTTAAGTCTTTCGACATCGTTCTTTATGTTGGCCCAGATCGGTCCAGATTTGGATGTAGCTGTCATATAGACCGACATCTCGATTTAAGGTCTTGGCCCAACGAAAGGCGCATTGATAGTCCGATTTCACTGAAATTTGACACAGTGACGTAAGTTAGGCTTTTCGACATTCGTTTCGTATATAGTTCAGATCGGTTTATTTTTAGATATAGCTGCTAAAGTTTGTTTTACACATTTGAACAATGACGTGTATTGGGTTGACCAAAAAATAATTGCGGATTTTTTAAAAGAAAGAAAATGCATTTTTAATAAAACTGAATTAATGAACTTTAATCAAATATACTTTTTACACTTTTTTTTCTAAAGCAAGCTAAAAGTAGCAGCTGATAACTGACAGAAGAAAGAATGCAATTACAGAGTCACAAGCTGTGAAAAAATTTGTCAACTCCGACTATATGAAAAATCCGCAATTACTTTTTGGGCAACCCAATACTTATTAGTTTTTGGCCCATATCGAAACATATTTCGATATAGCTGCTATGGGGCATAAGGTATGCATTTTTTATCGGATTTTGATGAAAGGTGGTTTATATATATATACCTGAGGTGGTGGGTATCCAAAGTTCGGCCCGGCCGAACTCAATGCTGTTTTACTTGTTTTAAATGAATTTATGTTATTTATTTCTTCATTTTGTATTTTATATCAAAAACCCTCCTTTATGTATATATTCAATTGTTACGGTAGCTCTCTGGCATCCCTAATACATATTAACCAACTCAATTCATGCTCCCATGTTGCGTATACTTAATTCTCATACAGCCATATAAGCGAAAATTACTCATACGCAACCATCACCCCTCTCTTACTGGGGCTGGTATGGGTATATTAAAATGCTAATGTAATGCAAATTCGACGACATATAGACATTAAAATAAACATTTTCCGTTAAGTTTCAGTACAATGAATGACGACTCTTAAACAAAATTAAATTGTAATTGCTTTAGTTGCTGTTTCGGTTGGTTGCTGGCTGGTACATACCAACGCCGGGCTGACGCGCTTTTTTTACGCCTCTGGTACATACATTTGTTTATTAAAATATATAAGGCCAACAAATGCGCTGTAAAAAAGTCATAAATTTCCAGCCGTTCCTATTGACACAGAGACGTTTTTGCGCACTGTTGCCAGCCAAACAAAAGCGCCGTTTTTGGATAACAAAGAAGAAAAAAAAAAAAAAATAGCAGGCAAGGCAACATTGAATTACGTCTGCTTTGGTTACTTAGTCACATAAGCCGACAATGATTAGAATTATGTCGCCATATTTTTTATTAAAAATTCATTTGTTCGGATTACAGTTTGGTTGTTAGGCAATAAAAATTTATAAAACTCAATAAACAGCTTATTCATGCATATGCGGATTTTGTTAGCGAGGGGTTTTCGGCCTGAGAAGAGGTAGACTGAAATGAAACACCACCAATAAATTTGTTTTAAAAAGCTTTTCAATGAGACTTGGAGTAGAGAGAGAGAGAGAGAGAGAGAGAGAGAGAGAGAGGGAGAATGCAAAAATTAGGTAGGGAAGAAGAAATATGAAACAAAAGCTGTTAAAATTTTCCACTTTATTGCTAAGCCCTGAGGAAAATATGAGACGCTAAGCCTTCATCTTGTATTATATCCAAAATGAATTTTGCGAAATTTATGTTCTTTTAGTCTAATGAACTGAAATAACCATTTGTGACATGTGTTAATGGTTTAACAGAAATGCTACTGTAACCCAAATATTTTGCAAAACTAATGATTTTTATACCCTCCATCAGAGGCTATAAAAACAACTTTGTCGTTCAATTTACATCATATTGATGGTCATGACATTTTAATTTGATCTAGACATGTTTTTCCATCGAAAGCACGCCAACTTTCTAAGGAGTTAAGCCAGCTGCTCCAAGTTTTCCTTAAAATCATCCTGTTGATCGAAGTCGATCTTATGAGACCTTTGGCAAAACGAATGATTTTTATACCCTTCATCAGAGGGTGGATGTATACCAGCTTCGTCATTCAATTAACATCCCCTCGGAATAATATTTAAGCCCCCAAGGTTCTTCCAACGAAAGGTAACTTTTTAAAGAGTTTAGCCAGCTGCTCCAAGTCTTCCTGTTGATCTAGATAGGTTCATATTTGGATATAAGACCCATATAAACCGAGTCTTTAGAACCGATGAACACCTACATGAAGCAATTTCTATGTATTTTTATACCCTACACTAACACTTTGGTACAGGGTATTATAGATTTGTGCATTTGTTTGCAACGCTAAGAAGGATAAGAGCTAGACCCATTGATAAGTATACCGATCGACTCTGATTCCATTTGGCCATGTCCGTCTGTCCGTCTGTGAGTCCATGTATTCATCCATGTAATCAAAGTGCAGGTTGTATTTGTTGTCCGATTGTCACGAAATTTTGCAAATTTTTGACCCAAGGACAAACGCTATTGATTTTGAAAAAATCGGTTCAGATTTAGATATAGCTCTCATATATATATGGCTTTTTAAGGCTGTAGAAGCCACAGTTTTCGTCCGATCTTTAAAATATTTTGCACGAGGTGTTTTACCTGACGTCCTAATATGTGTGGAAAATTTCATGAAAATCGATTCAGATTTAAATATAGCTCCCATATATATGTATCGCTCGATTTGCACTTAAATGGCCATAATAGTTACAATTTTCCCCTGATCTATACAAAATTTGGTACGGATTGTTTTGATGCTGATTTTAACATATATACAAAATTTCATCAAAATCGGTTCAGATTTATATATAGCTCTCATATATATATATCGCCTGAATTGCATTTAAATGGCCGAAGTAGGTACGATTTTCAACAGATCTGAATAAAAAAAGCCACGTGCAATTTTGCTAAGGATACTAACCTATTTGCAAGATTTAATCAAAATCGGTTCAGATTTGGATATATATATGTATCGCCTGATATGCACCAAAATGGCCGTAGTAACCACAAATTTTGACCGATCTGCACAAAATTTGGCTCGGAATGTTTTGCTACAGATCTTAACATATCTACGAGATTTCATCAAAATTGGTTCAAATTTGGATGTAGTACCCATACGATTTTATTGCCGGAGTTGCATTTATATGGTCGCAGTAACAACAATTTTCAAACGATCTGTTTGAAAGTCTGTTCAGATTTAGATAAAACTCTCATACACATATTTAAATATTGCCCGAATTTATAATTGTAGGGTAGGTGTAGCGTATTATATAGTCGGCACCGCCCGACTTTTGCCTTTACTTATTGGTTATATAGTGATAGCAAAAATTTTATGAGAAATACTGAAAGAATGGTGACCACATCATCAACGGCCGTGGTAAAAAAATATAATAGAAAATATATCGAATACGAGACGCAATTTTCATCCAATCGTCTTCAAATATGGTACCGGTATGTTTTTCGGCCTATAGACAAAGCCTATTAAAATTGGCAAAAATTGGTTCAGGTTTAGATATAGCTCCCAAAGCAGCTATTTGGTCCAAATTCGGCAAGGACAATGAGTGGTCTAAGATGTACAAGCCATTGTTTAATTTTGTAGATCAAAATATTGGTCTTTTTGTAGCTATATCCAAATCTAAACCAATCTGAACCATACACGACACAGAAGTCGAAAAGCCTTATATAAGTTACTGTGTAAAATTTCAGCGAAATCGGACTATAAATGCACCTTTTGTGGGGCCAAGACTTTATATGGAAAAATCGGTCCATATTGCAGCTATATTCAAATCTGGACCGATCTGGGCCAAATTGAAGCGGGATGTCGAAGGGACTAACGCAACTCACTGTTCCAAATTTTGGCGACATTGGACAATAAATCCGCCTTTTATGGGCCCAAAACCTTAAATCGAGAGATCGGTCTATATGGCAGCTATATCCAAATCTGGATCGATCTGAGCCAAATTGAAGTGGAATATCGAATTGCCTAACATAACTGACTGTCCCAAATATCAGCAAAAATCTGACAATAAATGCGCCTTTTATGGGCCGCAGAACTTTAATCGAGAGATCGGTCTATATGGCAGCTATATCAAAATCTGAACCGAACTGTGCCAAACTGCAAAAATTTATCGAGGGCCCTAAGACAACTTCATGTCTCAAATTTCGGCGACATCAGATAATAAATCCGCCTTTTATAGGCCTAAGACCTTAAATCGGGAGATCGGTCTATATGTCAGCTATATCCGATCCGATCTATACCGATCTGTTCCAATTTGAATCGAGAGATCGGTCTATATGGTCTAATTGAAGTTGGATATCGAATGGCCTAACACAACTCACTTACTCGAATTTCGGCGACATCGGACAATAAATACACCTTTTATGGCCCAAAATCTTAAATCGGCGGATCGGCCTATATGGCAGCTATATCCAAATCTGGACCTATCTTGGACAAAGTGAAGTAGGATGTCGAAGGCTCTCACACAACTCACTATTTCAAATTTCGGCGACATCGGATAATAAATGTGCCTTTTATGGGCCTTACCACAGAGATTACTAGTTGACAATCGTGGTGATTTTGATTTGTAACGAGGGCTGCTATATAAATTGTTGGCATAGTAATGTAATAAAGAAAATGTTTACAAAGTATCCTCCAGAATGATTTATGCATCTTTGCATGCGCTCAAACAAATTGTCGAAACACTTATTTCACTTCAATTAAGACAACTCCACAATAGCATTTTCTGGCGACGAAAATCATCGACCACGCGTTTTTAAGCTAATTTGCGGGAATAAAATAAAGTCATTGGGTGGAGGCCATCGTACCATAGAGGATAGCATGTCCAACTAAGACGCTGAAGGCCAGGGTTTGAATCCTGGCGAGAACATCGAAAAAAATTTTCAACGGTAGTTGTTCCCTAATTCTAATGCTGGCGACATTTTTAAGGTGGTATGCCATGTATTAAAAACTTCTCCACAAAGAGGTGTCGTTTTGGGCCACGCCGCATAGTGGGATTCGAAACCAGTAAGGCAGGGCAAAAGTCGGGCGGTGCCAATTGTATAATACCCTACACCTACTCTATAAGTTCAATGTGGGACTTAAATCCAATTATGAACCAATTTTGATGGACCTTGGCGAGCAAATATGTTAAAACTGTAATAACTACGGTTGACAACATTATGGCAAATTACCCAAAATCTGACGAACATATATATGGGAGCTATTTCTAATTCCGAACTGATTTCGAGAAAACTTCTCAGATAATGTGGTAGTCGTCGAGGAAAGCGTTGTGCAAAATTTTGGGAAGATTGGTCAAACAATACGCAATATTACTGCAGATCGGACGAACATATATATGGGAGCTATATCTAAATCTGAACCGATTTTGACTAAACTCTATGTATATTGTGGTAGTCATCGAGGAAGGTGTTGTGTAATATTTTGGCAAGATTGGTCAATAAATGTCCTTGCAGTTGCTCTAGGAGTGAAAATCGGACGATATATATATATGAGAGCTACATCTAAATCTGAACCGATTTCAATGATATTCACCAATAATGTCGACAGTCGTAAAAAAATCCTTCCTGCCAAATAATCGGTTAACAAATGACCATTTTATTGCATTATTATTAAAAATCAGATGAACATACATATGGCAGCTATATCCAGATCTGAACCGATTTTTTCCAATTTCAATAGGCTACGTCTCTAGGCCGAAAAACATGCCTGTATCAAATTTGAAAGCGATCGGATGAAAACTGCGACCTGCACATTGTACTCAAATTCAAATGGACAGACGGAGAGACAGACAGACGGACGGACATACAGTCCGACGGACGGACGGACGGACAGACTGACAGACGGACATAACTAAATCGAATCAGAAAGTGATTCTGAGTCGATCGGTATACTTATCAATGAGTCTATCTCTCTTCCCTTTGGGTGTTACAAACAATTTCCCAAAGTTATGATACCCTGTACCACAGTAGTGGTATAGGGTATAAAAAGTGAAAATAAGTCTGCCAATTTGGATTAGATAGAGATATCTTTATGAAATTTGTTAATCAAATTTTGATAGGCCGAAAAAAATGTTGTACGGCCGAGGTGACCAACTTTGAAGGCCCACCAATGGGCCCCTGGTATATCTGGGGCGCTGAAATTTTGCATATAAAGTGGATAACACCTCAACTATATCATGAAGATATCTCTATGCTGCCAAAATGGCAGACTTATTTCCTGCATCCCACTGTGCGCCCTTCGGACTTGGCTATAAAAAGGAGACCCCTAATCATTGAGCTTAAACTTGAATGGGACAGCACTAATTGATATGTGAGAAATACGCCACTGTTCCTTAATTGGCAAATTTGCATTTCTAACGGAATGCTTAAATTATGTCATGTTCACCTGGTTGTATGATTTATATTAATTTTATAGTACTTTGGGTCGTATGATTTATAATAATTTTATTTTGTATTGCCAATGAACGATCTGAATAAAATGATTTCCCACAACGCTGATCAACCTTAAAAATTTGCATATTTCAAATAGCAAACATTAATTATGCACTTTACTACAATTTGCTTTGATGAACCAGTGAAATTAGATTAATTTAATGATTCACATAAAATATTCATTAAACAAAAACGCCACTAAACTAATACTGTCGTTTGTCCATTTACTAATGAGTATCGTTTTTCCTGCTCACCACTAATAAAAATATGTGTTTTTTTTATTTTCAGGTATGTGAAATATGTAATGTCATTATAATGCTATTCATCATAACGCTCAGGTAAATCTCAATTATTTTTAGCTTAATTATATTTTCCCACAGCAATAATAATAACAACTTTCAATGAGAATATCGCATTGTGTTTGATAAACAGTCAATGGACACGACAGCATACTAAAATGTGTATCATAATTGCAAATATGTGTGTATGTGTGTGTATGTGTGTGTATGAGTGTGTATATTAAATTATTATGAGTAGTTGGCACGTGCACATCCTTTAGTCTTTATTCAAATAGGTGCCACATTCATAGCAATTATTTATGAGTTTTCGTTTTTTTTTTTGGTTCATCTACATATTTGAACAAGTTTTGATTGTGGTTGCTTTGACTTCAATAAGCCCAAAAGTTTGTTTACTTAGTATTAGCATTTTGAGATTAAAATAATCTGAAATTATAAATATTTTGATGGCATGTGCTTAGCCATTTGAGTTGTTGTGCAAATTCGAATTGTCGATGTGGCTTGCATTCCGGATGTGACAAAATTACTTATTTTGCGTTAATAAGAATAATTGAGTGTTTAGGTAATAGCTTAGGAATGTTCTTGAAATTGTGGTTTCCACAATTTCATATGAGCAATAAAAGTTAAGTGAATTCCATTATGAACAAATAGTTGTGTTATCATTAACGAACTAATGAAGCTTATATTACTGTAGTAGTAACAAGTAAAAGAGTGCTAAGTTCGGCCGGGCCGAATCTTATATACCCTCCACCATGGATTGCATTTGTCGAGTTCCTTTTGTTTTAGACCACAGTAGAAGTCTATGTGTAAAATTTCAGCCAAATCGAATAAGAATTTTGCCTTTTAGGGGCTCAAGAAGTAAAATAGGGAGATCGTTTTATATGGGAGCTGTATCAGGCCAAAGACCGATTCAGACCATATTTGACACGTATGTTGGAGGTCGTGGGAGGAGCCGTTGTACAAAATTTCAGCAAAATCGGATAATAATTACGCCCTCTAGAGGCTCAAAATGTCAGGATCCATGATCGGTTTATATGGCAGCTATATCAGGTTATGGACCGATTTAAACCATACTCAGCACAGTTATTGGAAGTCATAGTAAAACTCCTCATGCTATATTTCAGCCAAATCGGATAAGAATTGTGCCCTCTAGTGGCTCAAGAAGTCAAGACCCGAGATCGGTTTATATGGCAGCTATATCAGGTTATGGACCGATTTGAACCATACTAGGCACAGTTGTTGGAAGTCATAATAAAACGCCTCAAGCCAAATTTCAGCCAAATCGGATAAAAATTGTGCCCTCTAGTGTCTCAAGAAGTCAAGACCCGATATCGGTTTATATGGCACCTATATCAGGTTGTTAACCGATTTCAACCATACTCAGCACAGTTGTTAGAAGTCATAACAAAACGCCTTATGCAAAATTTCAGCCAAATCGGATAAGCATTGTGCCCTCTAGTGGCTCAAGAAGTCAAGACCCCTGGCCGCTTTATATGGCAGCTATATCCTGTTTCGGACCGATTTCAACCGTACTCAGCACAGTTATTGGAAGTCATAATAAAACAACTCATGCAAAATTTCAGCCAAATCGGATAAAAATTATGCCCTCTAGTGGCTCAAGAAGTCAAGACCCAAGATCGGTTTATATGGCAGCTATATCAGGTTATGCACCGATTTCACTCATACTCAGCACAGTTGTTGAGAATCATAATAAAACACCTCAAGCTAAATTTCAGCCAAAGCGGATAAAAATTGTGCCCTCTAGTGTCTCAAGAAGTCAAGACCCGATATCGGTTTATATGGCACCTATATCAGGTTGTGAACCGATTTCAATCATACTCTGCATAGTTGTTAGAAGTTATTATAAAACCCTTCATGCAAAATTTCAGCCAAATCGAATGAGAACTGTGTTCTCTAGGGGCTCAAGAACTCAAGACCCGAGATCGGTTCATATAGCAGCTATATCAGGTTATGGACCGATCTCTACCATACTCAGCACAGTTGTTGGAAGTCATAGTAAAACTCCTCATGCCAAATTTCAACCAAATCGGATGAGAATTGTGCCCTTTGGTGGCTCAAAAAGTCAAGACCCGATATCGGTTTATATGGCAGCTATATCAGGTTATAAACCGATTTCAACCATATTCAGCACAGTTGTTAGAAGTCATAACAAAACGCATCGTGCAAAATTTCAGCCAAATCGGATGAAAATTGTGTCCTCTAGGGGCTCAAGAATTCAAGACCCGAGATCGGTTTATATGGCAGCTATATCAGGTTATGGACCGATCTCTACCATACTCAGAACAGTTGTTGGAAGTCATAGTAAAACTCCTCATGCCAAATTTCAACCAAATCGGATAAGAATTGTGTTCTCTAGGGGCTCAAGAAGTCAAGACCCGAGATCGGTTCATATAGCAGCTATACCTCCTCTCGCCTCTAAAGGGCACAATTCTTGTCCGATTTAGCTGAAAATTTGCATGAGGTGTTTTATTATGACTTCCAATAACTGTTTTGAGTACATTTGAAATCGGTGCATAACTTGATATAGCTGTCATATAAACCTCTCTGGGGTCTTGACTTATTGAGCGTCTAGAGGGCGTAATTCCTTTCCGATTTGGCTGAAATTTTGCACGACGTGTTAGGTTATGACTTCCAACAACTGTGCTAAGTATGCCTTAAATCGGTTCATAACCTGATATAGCTGCTATATAAACCGATTTTGGATTTTGACTTTTTGAGCCTCTAGAGGGCGTAATTATTATCCGATTTGGCTGAAATTTTGTACAACGGCTTCTCCCATGACCTTCAAAATACTTGTCAAAAATGGTTCGAATCGGTCTTTAGCCTGATACAGCTCCCATATAAACCGAGCTCTCTATTTGACTTCTTGAGCCCCTAAAGGGCGCAATTCTTACTCGAATTGGCTGAAATTTTACACCATGACTTCCACTATGGTGTCCAACATTCAATTCAATTATGGTCCGAATCGGACCACAACTTGATGTAGCTCCAATATTAAATCGAAGCTTTTCTTTTATCCTTTGTTCGCCTAAAAATAGAAATCGGGAAAAAAATACTCGACAAATGCGATCTATGGTGGAAGGTATCCAAAGTTCGGCCCGGCCGAACTTAATGCCTTTTTACTTTTTATACCCTCCACCATAAGATGGGGGGTATACTAATTTCGTCATTCTGTTTGTAACTACTCGAAATATTCGTCTGAGACCCCATAAAGTATATATATTCTTGATCGTCGTGAAATTTTATGTCGATCTAGCCATGTCCGTCCGTCTGTCCGTCCGTCCGTCCGTCCGTCCGTCCGTCCGTCCGTCCGTCCGTCCGTCCGTCCGTCCGTCCGTCCGTCCGTCTGTCTGTCGAAAGCACGCTAACTTCCGAAGGAGTAAAGCTAGGCGCTTGAAATTTTGCACAAATACTTCTTATTAGTGTAGGTCGGTTGGTATTGTAAATGGGCCATATCGGTCCATGTTTTGATATAGCTGCCATATAAACCGATCTTGGGTCTTGACTTCTTGAGCCTCTAGAGTGCGCAATTCTTATCCGATTGGGATGAAATTTTGCACGACGTGTTTTGTTATGACATCCAATAACTGTGATAAGTATGGTTCAAATAGGTCCATAACCTGATATAGCTGCCATATAAACCGATCTTGGGTCTTGACTTCTTGAGCCTCTAGAGTGCGCAATTCTTATCCGATTGGAATGAAATTTTGCACGACGTGTTTTGTTATGACATCCAACAACTGTGCCAAGTATGGTTCAAATCGGTCTATAACCTGATATAGCTGCCATATAAACCGATCTTGGGTCTTGACTTCTTGAGCCTGTAGAGTGCGCAATTCTTATCCGATTGGAATGAAATTTTGCACGACGTGTTTTGTTACGATATCCAACAACTGTGCCAAATATGGTTCAAATCGGTTCATAACCTGATATAGCTGCCATATAAACCGATCTGGGATCTTGACTTCTTGAGCCTCTAGAGGTCGCAATTATTATCCGATTTGCCTGAAATTTTGTACGACGGATTCTCTCATGACCATTAACATACGTGTTTATTATGGTCTGAATCGGTTTATAGCCTGATATAGCTCCCATATAAATCGATCTCTCTATTTTACTTCTTGAGCCCACAAAGGGCGCAATTCTTATTCGAATTGGCTGACATTTTACACAGGTCTCCAACATATAATTTAATTGTGGTCCAAACCGGACCATATCTTGATATCGCTCTAATAGCAGAGCAAATCTTTTCTTATATCCTTTTTTTGCCTAAGAAGAGATGCCGGGAAAAGAACTCGACATATGCGATCCATGGTGGAGGGTATATAAGATTCGGCCCGGCCGAACTTAGCACGCTTTTACTTGTTCTTACTTGTTCTCTTCAGGAGCAACTTCATGCAACAATTCAATGCACTTAAGGCAACAAAGTTTTGTTGAACTGTTAAGTTCCCATTTTCTCGTTCATGGATTAGCTCTCATTAGATTATATGTCGATTGGATCACATATGGTATGGATTTTTAAACTCAAATAGGAAGATTGCCTTTTTGATTTGATTAAAGTATCTATTCCAAACTATTTGATTCAAATAAACAATTTTAAAATATTTCTCCATAAACCTCTGGGAAATATGAGCTGTAAACATTGCTGCTATTAGGCCTTCAAAATAATCGACAATTAGTGTTAATTGTAGCTAATTACTTTTATAACCTAACCATGGGCTCAGTATATTGAAAATAATTAATTATCTGCCCTATTTCAAATAATCCTCAATATTAATGTGGATGTTTCCAAACACATTGCACATAAAATTCAATTTATGTGAACACAGTACGTACTATGTTGATATGCATATAGATTGATATTTATAGGCCATGCGGGGTAGTAAACAGAAATATTGTTGCCATTTTAGAGAAAACAAATCGAAGTGAAATTTATTGCCCCAACATGTGTATGGTGTTGTATTTCATCATTAACATATAATGTGTCCAATATAATGTTGTACCATGTACAAATTGAGTCAAATGTTTGCAAAGTAATATGGCCGACGACGGCGTCTTTGTCGTCTATGGCAAATAATTGTGGAATATATATGGGTTTCAGCTGCATTTAACTGGCTTTTTAATCCATATGTTTTGCACATAAATTACTTCATTTAACCACATTATGATATTATCGTAAACACGGTGCTACATCAGTATTCGGCTAAGTATAATATATGGAGGGGACTGTAAAGTTGTTAGGATTGCAAGTAATTTATGCGGCATGACAAGTGCATGCTTTTGAGTTCTCAAATGATTGTTGAGAAATGGTAAGAAGTGATTTATGTACTTAAGGATCTGAGCGGCAATGTCCTGGGGAAAGTAAAGAAGAGGGATTAAATTCAACAGTAGATGAGGAAAGTGAGCTTCAATTTGAAGCAGAAATCTTAAGTATCTCTTGCGGTTTTAGAAGTCAACAGTGTTAAATGAAACACTAGTAGAATGCGTTAAGTTCCACTAGTTAGTTCTATAGGCGATTTCTTTCCTAAGGTAGAAACATCAAGGGAACTATTTGAGCAGAAACAGAAATTCCCATAAAGAATTTTAAAATATACGATTCAGAACTGTGGCCTTTAGGATATCAAAAAGTCCTGTATGGAGATAGGTTTATGTGGGAGCTATACCAGGTTTTGGTACAAATTGGACCATATTTGTTCTCAATTCGTAACACCATGAAACCGGATAGTGATAAAGCCAATCAATTATTTAAGATTCAAAACGGAAGAGCTTTATAAGCAAAGATAATTATGAGTTAAGTTTTTCCAAGTGGCAGCTATGGTTGAAAATGGTTTCCAAATGTCTGTACATGTAAAAAGTGTTCATTATATTCTGCCATTTCATCGTGAAAACAAGTAAAAACGCGTCAAGTTCGGCTGGGCCGAACTTTGAATACCCACCACCTCGGGTATATATGTAAACCACCATTCATCAAAATCCAGTGAAAATTGCATCCCTTACGTCCCATATCAATTATATCAAAATATGTTCCGATTTGGACCAAATACTAAGTAATTGTTCAATTGTGTATAACAAAATATAGGTCTTTTTAGTAGCTATTGGGTTGCCCAAAAAGTAATTGCGGATTTTTTAAAAGAAAGTAAATGCATTTTTAATAGAACTTAAAATAAACTTTAATCAAATATACTTTTTTACACCTTTTTTCTAAAGCAAGCTAAAAGTAACAGCTGATAACCGACAGAAGAAAGAATGCAATTACAGAGTCACAAACTGAAAAAAAATTTGTCAACATCGACTATATGAAAAATCCGCAATTACTTTTTGGGCAACCCAATGTATCTAAAAATAAACCGAACTGAACCATATACGACACGGATTTCGAAAAGCCTAACATAAGTCACTGTGTCAAATTTCATTGAAATCGGATTATAAATGCGCCTTTTATGGAGCCAAGACTTTAATAAAGCGAGATATCGGTCTACATGGGAGCTATATCCAAATCTGGACCGATTTGGACCAAGTTGCAGAAAAATGTCGAAAAGCTTAATAAAACACAATGTTTCAAATCTTGGCGAAATCGGATAATAAATGCGCCTTTTATGAATCCAAAACTTCAAATCAAGAGATCGGTCAATATGGCAGCTATATTCAAATCTGAACCGACATGTGCCAAATTGAAGAAGGACGTCGAGGAGCCTAACCCAACCCTCTGTCGCAAATTTCAGCAAAATCGGACAATAAATGCGTCTTTTATTAAATCGGTCTATATGGCAGCTATATTCAGCTCTGGACCGATCTCAGTGAAATTGAAGAAGGATGTTGAAGGCCCAAACACAACTCACTGTCCCAAATTTTGGTGACAGCGGACAATAAATGCTCTTTTTATGGTCCCAACATCAAAAACCGAGAGATCGGTCTATATGGCAGCTATACCCAAATCTGAAACGATCTGGACCAAATTGCAGAATGATGTCGATGGGCCTATGAAAACTCACTGTCCTAAGTTTCAGCCAAGTCGGATAATAAATGCGCCTTTTATATGCCCAAAACCATAAATCGAGAGATCGGTCTATATGGTAGCTATATCCAAATCTGAACCGATTTGGGCAAAATTAAAGAAGGACGTCGAGGAGCCTAGCACAACTCACTGTCTCAAATTTCGGCAAAGTCGGACAACAAATGCGCCATTTATGGCCCCAAAACCTAAAGCCGAAAGATCGATCTATATGGCAGCTATATACAAATCTGGACCGATCAGAGCCAAATTAGAGAGAGATGTCAATGGGCCTATGACAACTCACTGTCCCAAATTTCAGCGAAATCGGATAATAAATGTGGCTTTTATGGGCTTAAGACCCTAAATCGGAGGATCGGTGTATATGGCAGCTATATGTGAACGGAGCAGGTCCGAATGGAAGAATGATGTCGATGGGCTTAACACTACTCACTGCCCCAAGTTTCAGCCAAATCGGATAATAAATGTCGCTTTAATGGGCCTAAGTCCCTAAATCGGAGCATCGGTCTATATGGCAGCTGTATCCAAATCTGAACCTATCTAAGCTAAATTGACAAAGGATATCAAAGGGCCTAACACAACTTATTGTTCCAAATTTCCGCAAAATCGGCTTTTATGGGCCTAAGACTCTAAATCGGAGGATCGGTCTATATGGTAGCTATATCCAAATTTGGACCGATTAGGGCCAAATTGGCGAAGAATGTCAAGGGCCTAGCACAACTCACTGTTCCAAATTTCAGCAAAATCGGCTAATAAATGTGACTTTTATGGGTCTAAGACCCTAAATCGGCCGATCGGTATATATGGGGGCTATATCAAGATATAGTCCGATGTAGACCATCTTCGAACTTAACCTGCTTATCCACAAAAAAAAATCTGTGCAAAGTTTCAGCTTAATATCTCAATTTTTAAAGACTGTAGCGTAATTTCAACAGACAGACGGACGCACATGTCCAGATCGTCTTAGATGTATTGCAAACGATATGCCAAAATGAATATACCCCCATCCTTCGGTGGTGGGTGTAAAAACGGCTAAACCGATTACCTTGAAATTTTCACAGATTGTGTGGGTTGGTCCGGAAGGAAACATAGGCTATATAATGTTTTGATATCGGAATGGGGGCGGAAACTCCCCCTTAACCCAAAGGTACTAGCCAAAAATAAAAGTGTATTGATCATGTCAAAATGGGACTCAATTGAAAGGTATTTAGGAGTAGAGTACGAATTATATTTTATATATTGGGTTCAAGTAACTGGGGGGCCGACCCGACCCCAAAACCCCCTAACCTTTTTTGGACGATCATGGCAATATGGGACTCAAATGAAAGGTATTCGGGAGTAGATTGCTGATATGAGCAGGAGTGAGGAACCGGCTTTATAATTTGTTGATTTTGAAAGGGGGCGGACCCTCCCCCCTTACTCCAAAAACACCATCCAAAATCAAAAGTTGACCGATTGGGACAATATAGATATCAAATGAAAGGTATTGAAGAGTAAAATGCGAAAATTTTATTAAAAGTTGGATCCAAGTACCCAGGAAGTTGCCTAACCCCAAAACTCCTCCAAGCAGACAAAGTGAACATTCATATCAATATGTGGCTCAAATAAAAGATTTTCGGGAGGAGATTACGAATCTGGTATGCAAAATCAGATTGATTTTGATTAAAGCAATTCTTTTCTTTTCTTTCTTTGTTTCCTTTGTTTTCCTAAAAAGAGTTATCGGCAAAAGAGCTCGACAAATGCGATCTATGGTAGAGGGTATTCTGCCCGGCCGAACTTAGCACTCAGTGTCATAGGCGGATATGGGCTACAACGGCACGAATTCGTTATTCACATTCAAGGCGAATATTCCCCACCCTAGACACTAGAGAGTTAAAGAGTTATTAGGACATAAATTTATCTAGCACCCCTCGTAAGTATCAGTTTAATGGCACTAGAATAGAATAACAAAATGAAGCCTCCACTTCTGGGGATATCTGATGAATGACCTCTTTAACCAAGAAGCCGAAACGGGTGTCTTCTGTCTTTACTTTTTCATTTCAAAAATTCTTCCACCATTAAGCTCGCCTCGAAAGAGCAACAAAATGTTAACAAAATGCAGCTTTTTGATTCCTTTTTCCACTTGAAAAATCCTCTTACAATACATTTTTCCTCAAAGAGTTCTTTTTGACACCCACTGTATAACCCATAATAACTTATATGAATAGCACATTTTGTAATTATAAAAATATTCTTCATCATACACTCCGATAGTCACATAAAGTAAAGTAACTCTCTATTCATAACAGACATAAGAAAATTGTTATGGTTGCCTTTGTTGGAGTCTTGAAAGTAAGTTAAAAGCTTTTATTGTATATTATCTTGCACCAACACACACATACACAGGTAGCTACATAATAACCCAGGACCACATTCACATTTTTCATTTACTCACGTAATATGGCACAATTCAAAAGCCATAACTTCAGGCGGGATCTCCCACATCAAATGCAGGCGTCTGTGTGAGTTTCATGCATTTAAATATGTCATCCATGTTAAACGAGAGTATTTTAAAACGAGTTGAGAAAAAGACTAACGCTTAGTAATACCTGTGAAGTACTAGCATCTCTACCGCATTCTCTATATGACTCTCTGCTCTGCATTGGCATCTTAAGCACCCGCACATACGATAGCAGAGAATGTGCAATTAACACGCAACATTAAGGAAAATTACAAATCGTTACTGTCGCACACGACAGTTGTTGTATGTTGTTGTTGTATTTATGTGTGACAGGCATATGGATGGATGCCCAAGGCGTACAAGCTTAAGCGTTGGCATAGGAACAGTCTGGCCTGGTTAAAAATTAAATTTACAGTAGCCAGCATATAGAGGCCACCGTGGCGCAGAAATTAGCATGTCCACCTATGACGTTGGAAGCCTGGATTCGTATTCTGGGGAGAAAAGCGGTGGTTATGCAGAAACTTCTCCTTAAAGAGGTGTCGCACTGCGGCACGCCGATAGATATGTGAGAAGTTTGCCTATATTCCCTAATGGAATGGTCATGGGAAAATTGCATTTGCGTATAGCTTTAATTTTCAATTTGTCTGGCAAAAAGCTGATTTTTAAACCCACCACCAAAGGATGGGGATATATTCATTTTGTCATTCCGTTTGCAACACATTGAAATATCCATTTCCGACCTTATAAAGTATATATTCTTGACCAGAGTAAAATTCAAGGACGATCTAGACATGTCCGTCCGTCTGTCTGTTGAAATCACGCCACAACCTTTAAAAACAGACACATTGAGCTGAAACTTTGCATAGATTCTTTTTTTGTCCATAAGCAGGTTAAGTTCGAAGATGGGCTATATCCGACTATATCTTGATGTAGCCCCAATATAGACCGATCGGCCTATTGAGGGTCTCAGGCCCATAAAAGCCACATTTATTACCCAATTTTGCTGAAATTTAAGAAAGTGAGTTCCGTTGGGCCCTTCGACATTCTTTGTCAATTTGGCCCAGATCGGTCCAGATTTGGATATAGCTGCCATATAAACCGATTCTCCAATTTAGGGTATTAGGCGTATAAAAGCCACATTTATTATCCGATTTCGCTGAAATTTGGAAAGGAAAGTAGTGTTACGCTCTTCGACATTCTTCGTCAATTTGGCTCAGATCGGTCTAGATTTAGATATAGCTTCCATATAGACCGATCCTCCGATTTAGGGTATTAGGCGTATAAAAGCCACATTTATTATCCGATTTCGCTGAAATTTGGTACGGAAAGTAGTGTTAGGCTTTTCGACATTCTTCGTCAATTTGGCTCAGATCGGTCCAGATTTAGATACAGCTGCCATATAGACCGATCCTCCGATTTAGGGTATTAGGCGTATAAAAGCCACATTTATTATCCGATTTCGCTGAAATTTGGTACGGAAAGTAGTGTTAGGCTCTACGACATTCTTCGTCAATTTGGCTCAGATCGGTGTAGATTTGGATATAGCTGCCATATAGACCGATCCTACGATTTAGGGTCTTAGGCCCATAAAAGCCACATTTATAATTCGATTTTGCTGAAATTTTAAACAGAGAGTTGCCTTAGGTTCTCCGATATATTTCTTCAATTTGGCCCAGATCGGTTCAGATTTGGATATAGCTGCCATATAAACCGATCCTACGATTTAGGGTCTTAGGCCCATAAAAGCCACATTTATTATTCGATTTTGCTGAAATTTGAAACAGAGAGTTGCCTTAGGCTCCTCGATATATTTCTTCAATTTGGCCCAGATCGGTTCAGATTTGGATATAGCTGCCATATAGACCGATGTCTCGATTTAAGGTTTTGGGCCCATAAAAGCCACATTTGTTATCCGATCTTGCTGAAATTTAGGACAGAGCGTTGTGTTAGGCCCTTCGACATTCTTTATCAATTAGACCCAGATCGGTTCAGATTTGGATATAGCTGCCATAAATACCGATCCTCCGATTTAAAGTCTTAGACCCAGAAAACCACATCTACTATCTGATTTTGCTGAAATTTGTGACAGTGAGTGTGTTGGGCCCTTCGACATACTTTATCAATTTGGCCCAGATCGGTTCAGATTTGGATATAGCTGCCATATATACCGATCCTCCGATTAAGGGTATAAGACCCATAAAAGCCACATGTATTATCCGATGTTTGATGAAATTTGGGACAGAGAGTAGTGTTAGGCCCTTCGACATTCTCCGTCAATTAGGCCCAGATCGGTCCAAATTTGAAAATAGCTGCCATATAGACCGATCCTCTGATTTAGGGTCTTAGGCCCATAAAAGCCACATATGTTATCCGATTTTGCTGAAATTTGGGACAGTGAGTTGTATTGGGACCTTTGACATCCTTCGTGAATTTGGCCCAGAACGGTTCAGATTTGGATATAGCTGCCATATATACCGATCCTCCGATTTAGGGTATTAGGCCCATAAAAGCCACATTTATTATGCGATCTTGCTGAAATTTGGGACAGAGAGTTGTGTTAGGCCCTTCGATATCTTTCTTTAATTTTGCCTAGATCGGTCCAAATTTGGATATAGCTGCCATATAGACCGATCTCTCGATTTAAGGTTTTTGGGTCCTTAAAAGGTGCATTTATTGTCCGATTTCATCAAAATTTGGGACAGTGCATTGTGTTCGGCTCTTCGACATTTTTCTGCAACTTGGTCCAAATATGCCCAGATTTGGATATAGCCGCCATGTAGACCGATATCTCGATTTAAAGTCTTGGCCTCAAAAAAGGCGCATTTATAATCCGAGGTGGCGCATAAACCTACCTCCAACAAAAGGTCTGCGAATAGTGCATAGTTTGGCCTAACCTTCTGTTTGGAGTTTTTACTTGTTTTTCTTGAACTTTGTCTTCATTTGAAGTGCTTATAAATTCTCCTATTTGATGCTTAACTTTTTCGATTACCGCTTTATAAATTTTAAATTCCCCTTTAACCATCCAACTACATATTTGATACGCTCTGACGATTGACTTAACCTGCTTACTAGTTGTGGATTTTTAAAACCCAAATCACATCTTGCAAATAGGATTTTGCTTAGACGTCATAAGATTGGAGGATGTACTGTAAAGGAGACTAATATGTGTGTTTGTATGTATGTCTATATATGAATACATATGATTATGTACTCACATTTGTATACATGTTGTAAAAGGCATTCAAGCATGTTGACACGTCAAAAACTACTTTCTTCAACCAAAATAAGATTTCCGCCTCCACCAACAACGACAGGCGACAAGACTGTTTACCGCTCTGATATATGGTAAGTTAGACCTCAAGATTGTAAACAAGGAAGTGAATATTAAAACACATGCATACACACTCTTTGGCATATGCATACATATGGCTGTTGAAAATTGGATTATGTCGATATGTATGTGTATGGTGTAAGCATTGCATGTTGACTTGTGTAACAGTGAGTGTACGCTAAACGAAAGTCAAACTTATTAGAAAGTTAGCTGAGTGTTAAGCTTAGCATAGATTATCTGCATGAGGGAGTACGGATTGCTAAAGGACTTAGAGGAACTGAACACACATACACACACGCGCAAAAGCTGCCACATGGCCACGTACTTAGAATATCCTTGGTGGTATTTGCTCAAACCCTTTCTCACACTTTGGTTGATGTTAAGCTACGTGAGTGAGTATGTGAATGAGTGTGTGTGTATGTGTTGGGTGGGAGGTGAGCATATGCGTGAACTAGTTTCCTAGGTTGATATGCCACATTGTGTCTGTGTGCGTTAACTTAAAACTCACCCCAGGCATTGGCTGGTGACATGTTGCATATTACCCTGAGTGTGATACGCATTTCTTTCATTTTCATGTGCGAGTGACATTGTTAGAGTTGATTGCTGGCTCAGCTACAACCTGGCCTCTACTTATGTGTTTTCAATGTTTTTCCCCATTTTTTTGCAAGGTAACAAAAAAAAAACTTTTTTTAATTTTCCTTTTAAATAACAAAGACTCATCAACGTGACATACACTGAGACGTAAAGCAGGTATCTACAGTTGTGGCCATAAAAATCATGTGGGATAGGTAATTGAATTTTTATTTTTGGCAAAAACGAAAGACAGCATCTATGGTCTAGGGCAGGCAACAGACTAAGTTTACAGGATTAAAATCTCGTGTGTGTCAGCATAAAATGTGTACATGCAAAATAAATAATTAATTAAAATGTCATAAATAACTATTTTTTGAACGAATGAATAAATAGAAGGGCTTAAAGTGTTTGTTGCATGCAACTAAGCTTACAAAATTTTGTGTTTTCTATGTGTATTTGTATGCAGCGCTTAGAAGGAGAGGTGATAGACACACAATCAAGTGTACTGATCGACTCAGAATTATTTTCTGATTTGATTTAGGCATGTTCTGCGGTGAGTTCACGTATTCTTGTAATCAAGCTACAGGTCGTGTTTATAGTACACTTGTCACGAAATTTTGCAAATGCCACAGACATTGAGTGGCATTGAGTTGTAGAACAAATTATTAGTCTTTTTGGGTGCCATATCCAAATATAGGCCAATCTGAACCCTATACGATAAGGATGTCGAAAAGCCTAACATAAGTCACTGTATCAAATTTCAGTGAAATCGGATTACAAATGAGCCTTTTATGGGGCCACGACTTTAAATCGAGATATCGGTCTACATGTCAGCTATATACAAATCTGGACCGATCTGGCCCAAGTTGGAGACAAGTTTTGAAGAGCCTAACATAACTCACTGTTCCAAATTTCTGCGAAATCGGACAATAAATGCGGTTTTTATAGCCCCAATACCTTAAATCGAGAGATCGGTCTTTATGGCAGCTATATCCAAATGTGGACCGATCTAGGCCGAATTAAAGAAGGATATCAAACGGCCTAACACAACTCACTGTCCCAAATTTTGGCAAAATCGTACAATAAATGCTCTTTTTTTTGTGCTCAAAACCTTAAGTCGAGAGATCGATCTATATGGCAGCTATATCCAAATCTGGACAGATCTGAGTCAAATTGTAGAAAAATGTATATTGTCCTTACGTAACTCACTGTTCCAAATTTTAGCGACATCGGACAAAAAATGTGGCTTTTATGAGCCTAATACCTTAAATCGGCGGATCGGTTTATATGACAGCTATATCCAAATCAACACCGATCTGGGCCAAATTGAAAAAAGATATCGAAAGGCCTAAAGCAACTCACTGTCTAAAATTTCAGCAAAATCGGACAATAAATGCGCCTTTTATGGCCCCAATACCTTAAATCGAGATATCGGTCTCTATGGCAGCTATATCCAAATCTGAACCGATCTAGGCCAAATTGAAGAAAGATGTCGACTGTCCTTACACAACTCACTGTTCCAAATTTTGGCTACATCGTACAATAAATGTGGCTTTTATGGGCCTAAGACTCTAAATAGGCGGATCGGTTTATATGACAGCTATACCCAATTTTGGATCGATCTAGGCCAAATTGAAGAAGGATGTCGAAGGGCCTAACGCAACTCACTGTCCCAAATTTTGACAAAATCGGACAATAAATGCTGATATAGCTGTCTTATAAACCGGTCTTTGGATAAATCTTCATAGTATTTGTCGTATATTACGATTGCAACAACCACAAATTAATGCCCATTTCCCTCTAGGACGCATAGTTTAGGAGATGCAGCCAATTTAAAATTTTCAACTGAAAATTGAATTTTATTGGATTTTCAATGAAATTTCGAATTTTTCAATGGAGTCACGAATTAAGGCTCCTTTCCCTCTAGGACGCATAGTTTAGGAGATATAGCCAAATTAAAATTTTCAACCGAAAATGAATTTTTTATTAGATTTTCACTGAAATTTTTAATTTTTCAATGGAGTCACGAATTAAGGCTCATTTCCCTCTAGGACGCATAGTTTAGGAGATACAGCCAATTTAAAATGTTCCACTGAAAATTCGAGTTTTATTAGATTTTCACTGAAATTTTTAATTTTTCAATGGAGTCACGAATTAAGGCCCATTTCCCTCTAGGACGCATGATGCTAAATTCTACATATATTTCTTACAGGTTCCTATAATCTTTAGCTAGACAATAGCTGCATTTGAACCTTCTACAGACTTCATTCACCAACGATCATCAGCGTATTTCCATTCAAGCTGAGATCTATTGAGTACGTTGAGTTATGCAAGTGTGTATTTAAGTGTGTCCCGATTCCTGCCATTGTGTTTCCTTCCAAGTTTAGTTACCTGTTACGAGTATACACTGTGTTTTGTCACATCAAATAAAATGCATATTGAGTTTGACTTCCTTCGTTCTGTTTTGTTGTTAAGTTACATTAGAAACTTATGCAGCACTTGCAAAAAACAAAAACATCAACAACCCAAGTGACCTACATACCGTTTAAAGTTTCCTCTTTCCTCTAGAACCAAAGCAATGGTTCATTGGTCCAGCCTAGATTGTTGGTGCAAAGAAAACATCTACATTAGTTTCTGTATACAAATTCACCTCCACCACACAAATAAAAAGTTTCAATTCAAAATTGTTTTAAAGTTTTCAACACAATATCAAGTGAATTGAAATGATGGAAATCCTCATACCTACACAGTGTGTAGTACGCACACATGCTTGATTGTTGCAAACTTCCAACACTCATACAAACAACCGATTGTTAAAAACTTCCTTCCATTTATTTATGGCCAGAGAAAATTGATGTCCCCATTTGAGATTCTTCTTGTAAAGGTCATAATTTGTTCTAAATTACATTTAAATTTCTGCTGCTAGTGTAAAAGTTTTCCCAAAGAGTATGAGGAATTTCTATGGCAAAGATTAAGCAAATAATGCTCAGAAATACAATGAACCAGGGATGTGCAATATATTTTATAGCCACCATCATTGGATGGAGCATATACTTATCTCGTCATTCAGTTTCACCATTCAGTGACACCTCGAAATATTGATCTAGGACTTTATAAAGTGTATATATTCTTTATCGTCTCGATATTATATCTATCTGCAACTTGATTGAGCACCATTTAAACCGATTTAACGACATGATTTGTTTAACTTCTAGAGATCTCAAGATTATGCCTAACCAAACTTAACGTGGTTATACTTGTCATACCCACCACCATAGGATAGAATTTAATGCCCATAAATAGGCATTGGACCCTTTATCCGATTTTGCTGAAATTTGAAGAGATGAGTAGCATATGGCTTCCCGACATCTTGCCCAAATATGGTTCAGATCGGACTATATTTAGATATAGCTGCCATATAGACTGATCTGCCGGTTAAGGGTCTAAGGACCATAAAAGCTGCATTCATTACCCGATTTAGCTGAAATTTGAAACAACGAAATATTTGGAGCTTCCCGATATTCGACTTGAATATGGTTGAGATCGGACTGTATCAAAATACAGCTGCCATATAGACCGATCTCCCGATTAAGGGTCTCTAGCACATAAAAGCTTTATTTTTTAACCGATTTGGCTGAAAATTGAAACAGTGAGAAATTTAAGGCCTTCCAATATCAGACATAAATATGGTTCAGATTGCACTATATTTAGGTATAGCTGGCATATAGACCGGTCTGTCGTTTAAGGGTCTGGAACCCATAAAAGCTGCCTTTATTACCCAATTTCGCTGAAATTTGAATCAGTAAGTAGTTTTAGGCCTCCCAAAATCTTGCCCAAAAATGGTTCAGATCGAAATATATTTAGATATAGCTGCCATATAGACGGATCTCCCGATAAAGGGTCTGAAGCCCATAAAAGCTTTATGTTTTATCCAATTTTGCTGAAATTTGAAACAGTGAATTTTTTAAGCCTTTAGGTGTGCCACATATAGAAGAACTCTCGATTTAAAGTCTTGGCCCCAAACAAAGCGCATTTATTATGCGATTTCGTTGAAATTTGAAGCAGTGACTTATGTTAGGCTTTTCGACATCCGTATCCTATATGGTTCAGATCGGTTTATATTTGGAAATAGCTGCCAAAAAGACCAAATTTTTTGTTCTACAAAAATGAACACTGACTGATATTTATTAGACCACTCAATATCCGTGACGAATTTGAGTCCATAAATTATCCAATTTTCACCGGACTATGACGAAAGGGGGTTTACATATATACCTTAGGTTGTGGGTATCCAAAGTTCGTCCCGGCCGAACTAAATGCCTTTTTACTTGTGCTATTTTGAATTTTATCATCACATATGAAATTTAGAAATAAAAGCCAACAAACTCTTTAAGAACATGTTGTAGCATATATTCTTGGACAAACTAGACAATGTTCAAAATAAATAACAGCAAATATTTTCTTTCATTTACATACATTGAATAGAATTGTTTAGTATATAACTAACAAACATTCACACACGCATATTCAAAGTTATATAAATAAGCTGAAAGACATGCAAGCATGTTTGTGCATGTTGGATGAGGACACGAACCAAACTGGGGAAATTAAAGGGACCACAACAGCTTATATGGTCTCTATAGGAGTACAACTCATTTCAAACTCACAGCATAACTCAGCTGCATGGTGGTAATTGTGATGGCTGAAGTAAAAATGACCGCAACATGTACACAAACCCTAACACACACACACACACACACGCACACAGCCACACAAGACAACCAACAAGGCAATACAAAATTTCGAGCCACACACGAAAGCTCGCTCTATGTCTCGGAAGCTCAAAACAAACAGACACACACACGCATTGATGCTGATGAGAAAACCAGAAACATAAACACATCAAAATAAACCAACCTGGCATAGATGAGTATTATGTGTACATGTAATGGGTGACCGAATCAGTGATGCAGCATCTGTGCCACATTGTGTGAGTGTTTGCCTTTAGTTGTGTGTGTGTGTGTGTGTACGAGTATGTGCGTTTGCCATACAATGCAATGGAAATGTTAATGAAAACCCAAGAAATGAGGTTTCTCTTCATATGCTGTGCTTGTTGCTGTTGCTGCTGCTATTACCACCGCTGCATGTTTATCCAAACCGTGGTTGCAATTATAATATGAATCCCAGCTGGATTGCAGAGACAATGCCACCTCTTGTGCCCCATACTCTCTGCAGGTTTTTCAATGTAGGTTAATTACACGAATAGATTCCAGCAACGAATACTGCTGGCTTGGCCTTTTTATTACATTATTACCCAGCATATGTGGTCAGCCAGCAGAAGTAAATTAATTCTTTAAAGTCAACTCATTAATTGTTGTACTGTGTTGTGCAAGAAATAGTCGTCATGGTCAAAGGCCCTTGGATCTAAATAATTACATATTTTGGAAAGCTGATTTCCAATAAAGTAATTTTTAGCACTTCACAACCTTTTAAGTGATAGAATGAAAGAATAGAAGTAAATTAAAGCTGCTTATAGGTATTAGCTCCAGAAACTCATCAAGAGAAGGAAAGTACTTCACAACAAAGGTCGCACTCAGCCTTCGCTAGCGGTAGGGTTTCATCTATTATTCAGACAAATCCCTTTCAATCTCATCCAATTAAGCTTGGCTTACTATTTTAAAGTAAGCTTTGTATTACAAATTATAAACATCAGAAACTGGATAAAGTTAGCAATGCCCAAAGAAGTCAAGGCAGAAGATCGGTTTAAATGGTTCCTTATGGTCCAGATTGGTTGACAGGTCAATATGGACCATTTACAACAAGTAAAAAGGCATTAAGTTCGGCCAGGTCGAACTTTGGATACCCACCACCTAGGGTACATATAAAAATCCCCTTTTGTCACAATCCGTTAAAAATTGGATAACTTATGCACCCAAATTCGACACGGACATTGAGTGATCAAATATATATGTCACTATTCAATTTTGTAGAACAAAATATTGGTCTTTTTGTAAGATATATTAAGGTCAGATATCGTGAAGGTCAGAAAAACTCACTGTTTCAAATTTCAGCGCAATCGAATAATAAATTAAGCTTTTATAGGCTTCCGACCCCTTATCGGAAGATCGGTCTATATGACAGCTATATCTTAATATGGTCCGACCGTATTTAGGTCGAATGTTGGGAGGTCGTAATCTACTCACTGTTTCAAATTTCAGCGAAATTGGGTAATAAATAAAGCTTTTATGAGCTGCAAACCCTTTATCGGGAGATCGGTCTACATGGCAGCTATATCTAAATATGGACCGATCTAGTCCATATTAAGGTCAGATGTGGAGAGGCTTAGAATAACCCACTGTCACAAATTTCAGCGAAATCGGGTAATAAATAAAGCTTTTATGGCCTTCAGACCCTTAATCGGGAGATCGGTCTATATGGCAGCTATATTTATATATTCTCCGATCTGAACCATATTTACGTGAGATATCGGGAGGCTCAAATTGACTCACTGTTTTAAATTTTATCGAAATCGGGTAATAAATAAAGCTTTTATGAGCTGCAGACCCTTTATCGGGAGATCGGTCTACATGGCAGCTATATCTAAATATGGACTGATCTGAACCATATTTGGATCAGATGTCAGGAGGCTTAAAATAAACCACCGTTTTAAATTTCAGCGAAATAGGGTACTAAATAAAGCTTTTAATAGCTGCAGACTCTTTATCGGGAGATCGGTCTATATGGCAGCTATATCTAAATGTGGTCCTATCTAATCCATATTTAGGTCAGATATGGGGAGGCTGTATCAGGAGATCGGCAGCTATATCTAAATATAGTCCGATCTGAACCATATTTGGACCAGATGTCAGGAGGCTTAAAATAGCGCACTGTTTTAACTTTCAGCAAAATCAGGTAATAAATAAAGCTTTTATGGCCTTCAGATCCTTTATCGGCAGATTGGTCTATATGGCAGCTATATCGCTATATAGTCCGAATCGAACCATATTTACACGAGATGTCGGGAGGCTTAAAATAACCCACTATTTTAAATTTCAGCGAAATCGGGTAACAAATAAAGCTTTTATGAGCTGCAGACCCTTTATCGGCAGATCGGTCTATATAGCAGCTATATCTCAATATGAACTGACTCAATCCATATTTAGGTCAGATGTCGGGAGGCTTAAAATAGCCCACTGTTGCAAATTTCAGCGAAATCAGGTAATAAATAAAACTTTTATGGTCTATAGACCCTTTACCGGAAGATCGGTCTATATTTTAGCTATAATAAAATATAGTCCGATCTGAACCATATATGGGTCAGTTGTCGGGAAGCCTTAAGCTACTCACTGTTTCAAATTTCAGCAAAATCGGATGAAAAATAAAGTTTTTATGGGCATTAGACCCTCTATCGGAAAATCGGTGTTTATAGTAGCTATATCCAAATATGGTCCGATTTGGCCCGTTCAAGAACATAACCAGTGTGCATCAAAAGGACGTATCTGTGCCAAATTTCAGCTCTATATCTCAATTTTTGAAGGCTGAAGAGTGATTTCAACAGACGGTCGGACAGATAGACACACGGACATCGTTAAATCGTCTTAAAATTTTACCACGATCCGAAATATATATACTTTGTAGGTTCGGAAATTAATATCTCAATGTGTTGCAAACGGAATGACTAAATGAATATACCCTCTATCCTACGGTGGTGGGTATAAAAAATCAAAATTTATGTTGCCCATGAACATTTCACTAAGAAACAGGTGCAAACATCTCACATATCAATGAGTGCAGTCCGATTCAAGTCTATTCTCAATAATAAGGGGCCATCCTTTTATAGCCGAGCCCGAACGGCGTGCCGCTGAGCGACACCTCTTTGGAGAGAAGTTTTACATAGTATAGTACCTCACAAATGTTTCAAGCATTAAGAGGGGAAAACCACCGCTGAAAATTTTTCTGATGGTCTCGCCAGGATTCGAAACCAGGCGTTTAGCTTCATAGGCGGACATGCTAACATCTGCCCTACGCTGGCATACAAGAATAAATTGCTTAAAATTCCTTAAAATAGTTGTTTCTTCTTTCGGCCCCAAAGTCTGTGGTCAATTTACAAAAAGCAAATTAACTTCTCAATAACCTTCTATTTTTTCTGGTCGCCTTTTTCCCTTTGAAAATGCCTTAAACTTCACTAAAATTACAACAATCATTGTGGCCAAAAGCCATTTAATTTGGAAAAAATCGCTGGAAAAAAAATATATAAACATTTATCAAAGCAAGCAGCTGGGTTTTGGTTTATCATAAACTTCTGTTTGATATGGCCACCGGAAAAGAAAAGAGCATGGCGTAAAGCGAAATAGCAAAACTCCCAAAGTAGAAAATTGTTGAGGTAGTTCAAAATAATTGTTCCTTTCAGCAAATGCCAAATAAAAGATCTTTTCATTTCCTTGCTCCCTCGCTATGTTGCCTCATTGCCTTCATTGAGGTCCTTTGCCAATTCTCACGAAACACCGCAAGCATAGGTCATGCCAAAAGCAAAAGACCAAACGAATGCAAAAAAGAACTGACTAATCGAATTTTCCATTCCTTTTTATTGATTTTGTGTTGTTGTATTATTTTGTGTTTCTTCATTCGTGTTGTTTTTTCTGGAGTATTTTCAGAAATACTTGAAACTTTCTGTTGTATATTTTTAGGGATATCAGGGCTATAGCCACATTCAACCAATGCTGACCGCAACAGAAAAAAATTTATATAAATTCTGCTGAAAAGTATTTTTGGTCAGACTACAGCAGTTTTTTTCCTCAAATATTTCTGTTTCTTCGAAATAGTTTTTCTTGGAGGTATTTGTGTGTGTGTGTGTGTTGTAGCTCTGTGCTGAAGTGTGCGAGAGAGTTGTTATGTGGGTGCCATTAAACCGTTTTTCTTAAAATATAGAGCATTGGGTCTTTGGGATACTTGAAATTTGACACAATAGATAGAGTTGAACTGTGTAAGGGCCTTTCTCAACTGGCAAGAGGGCCGAACAAATATTTCTTTTTTCTGGACAATAAATGAGAAAACAAGTAACAACGTGCTAAGTCCATGCCGAAATTGGAATACACACAACGGAATTTGTTATTAAAATTAGCAAAGATATTGGCTAAAACAAACTTTTTATCTTCTGGGGATGGGAAAGTAGACATGATTGCTGTGTCAACAAACATAGGGCTGCAGTTTTAGTAAATAAAATCTTTTATTTATGTTTGCCTATAACGGTCGTTCATGCCTTTTGTTTACTCGAGGCAATTTTTATACCTACCACCGAAGGAGGGGGGGTATATTCATTTTGTCATTCCGTTTGCAAAGCATTGAAATATCCATTAACGACTCTATAAAGTATATTCTTGATCATACAGTCTTTCAAAATAGAGATATTGAGCATAAACTTTGCACAGATTCTTTTTGTCCATAAGCAGATTAAGTTCGAAGATCGGCTATATCGGACTATATCTTGATATAGCCCCCATATGGACCGATCGGACGATTCAGGGTTTTAGGTCCATAAAAGCCAAATTTATTATCCGATTTTGCTGAAATTTGGGGCAGTGAGTTGTTTTCGGCCCTTAGACATCCTTAGTCAATTTGGCTCAGATTGGTCCAGATTTGAATATAGCTGCCGATCGGCTGTATATAGCTGCCGATGGCTGTAATTTGCGCGAAGTCTATTGTTATGATTTCCAAAAACTGTGCTAAGTATGGTTGAAATCGGTTCATAACTTGATATAGGTGCGATTGACGATTTGGCTGAAATTTAGCATGAAGTTGTTCCAAAAACTGCGTTTAGTATGGCGCTAATCGGTACATAGCCTGATATAGCTGCCGTATATACCCATCTGGGATCTTGACTTTTTGAGCCTCTAGAGGGTGAAATTATTACCGGGTTGGCTGAAATTTTGTACATACGTGAGAAAAATGGTCTAAATCGGTCTATAGCCTGATACTGCTCCTATAGAAAACGATCACCCTATTTTATTTCATGAGCCCCTAAAATGTGCAATTCTAATTCAATTTGGCTAAAATTATACACAAAAACTTCTACTGTGGTCTCCAATATTCAATTCAATTAGCATAGCAATTATTTTCTTCTATCCTTTGTTTGTCTAAAAAGAGATACCGCGCAAAGAACTCTACAAATGCGATCCATGGTGGAGGGTATATAAGATTCGACCCGGCCGAACTTAGCATGGTCTTACTTATATTATTATAGGATAGGTGTAGGGTATTATGTAGTCGGTAACGCCTGATTTTAGCTTTTCCTTACATGGTGAAAATCTGGTTTAAATGGTGGTCTACACTAAACTATCACTTGAATAATTTTAGTTCATTGCGAAACTAAACACTTGACAGCCCTATTAAATCTTCGTTTTTATTTCCGTCCTGAAAAGTTTTTCTACTCAACGTTTCCATAGTGCCCTACAATAGAAGGCCTTCTGAAATTTTAAATAATCACTCTCAACTTCATTATACATATACACAAATACCAATAGAACTTATAAGTAAAAACAACAACAATAATAAGGCCACCGAAACTGTCACCAGCACAGACACAAACAACGATTTGAGCAGACTTTTAGGCGTCTTGCGTTTTTTTATAGCCTGATTGGTAAATTGAGAATATTATATAGACAAGAACCATAGGGTGTGGGGGTGCGAGCGGATTGTGGAATATGACTTTTGAGTTGGTTCACTCGTCGTTGTTGCTTCACATTTGTATGTAGTTGTTCAAATATTGGTTGTTGCGTAAACTCAGTCTTTAATATTAAACTAAGAAACTCGATTTTCTTTTTTGTCAAAAATTTCTTTGGGTAGCATAGAATTATTCAGCACATTTGTTAATGATTCCTAAAGTTTTCGATTTTTCTTTTCATTTTTTTTTTTTGCAAAAAGGGTAATTGACTGAGAGTTTTAAATTAATATTTTATGCGAAATGTCTGCTTTGGCAGTGTGTTCCAGAAAATGGTTAAGAAATTTTCAAAGTTTTGTTAAAAGTGCAAACTTTTTTTTTTTTTTGATACTTTTAAATATAAGCGTGCCAAAGTTTGAAAATGTTTGTAAGAATATTAAATGGGATATGATTTTGCAAGATTGTTCAGTTTATGTTTAAAGTGAGCTCTTTTGGGGAAAATGGAAAATATTCACATTACTTAAAACGAGAAAAAATATTAAATGACTATAAATTTTATGTCATGGAAATAGTTAAAGAGGTTGAAGAAAGCGAAGAAAATAAAAACACCATGTTGCAGTTTTCTTACAACACTCTCTTTAACTCATCAGGTATTTAAATAGAAACTTTTCTGCGAATTCAGCAATTTTATTTTGCTAAGATGGCATCTGATCTCATGAATTTTTTTAATCAATGATCCCTAGACTTTCTTTAGTGTCGCATGTTTGTCAAGGAACATTCCGCTAAGGAACAGGGGCAAACTTCTCACATATCAATGAGTGCAGTCCGATTCAAGTTGAAGCTCAATGATAAGGGGCCTCCCTTTTATAGCCGAGTCTGAACGGCGTGCCGCAGTGCGACACCTCTTTGAAGAGAAGTTTTATTAAAATCTACTCGATTCATTCGACTCCACTCAGAAATGACCAGCAAATCCCGCCTCTTGTCCTTAATCTCTCGAAGACTTGGCCCATGATCGAATGAGTACGAATGACAGAGATTACTGTCATCCGCAAATGAGTAGATCGGATTCGATGTCTGACCCAACAGATCGTTGATGAAAATAAGATAAAGAGAGGGAGAAAGAACAGAGCCCTGGGGTACACCTGCGGTCAATTTATGCTCATTGAAGGAGTACCCACCTGTAACCACTCGAATAGTGCGATCTCTGAGAAAGCTCGAAATAAATCGAACGAAGCCATTACCAACACCACATGCGACAAGCTTTGATAGTAGTGCACCGGGCCAAACCCTATCAAATGCCTTGGAGATATCCAGAGCCACAACCTTACTCTCACCAAACTGGTGGATTGAGCGAGTGGATCTGCGGAATGCATACTGTTGGCCGCAAAGAATCGCCATTTGAATCCCTCACAAGATGGTGATTAACCATGCTCTACATGAACTTGGAGAGAGCGGAGCATATCACAATTGGCCGATAATTCGTAGGGTTGTTTGCCTTACCCTTCTTGGGTATTGGCTGAACGTTCGCAACCTTTCAACACAAGTCATCTAACCGTTTAGTACCAATGGATAATAATATTTGTTGTGAAATCACTCATATCCCTTTAGTTTTGGTCACACGTACCTACACTTATTGACAACTCTAAACGAGAACAATACGCATACAAAAACACCCATCTACACTGGCATACAATATAGTGTACGTGGAGAGACACAATATTAATAAATCGAGGTATGCACAAATAGTTGCCATTAGAAATCATGTCACATTTATGCAATCATAAAAATCTTTTTACACATAGTTAGTATGTATTGCACATTGTACACAGACACATACTATACACAAAGGCAAACGTTCACATAAACACGCATTTGAACTAAAGCACTAAAGACACATGTTAGCAAACATTCTAACCCAATGCCATGCTATAACAAAGCATAGCATAGTCGCACTCATACAAACAAAAGACAAGTAAGAACAAGCTAAAGTCGATCAAAGCCGAGTGTTGGATTCCCTACACCACATTCAAGCCATATTTAACACGTATGCTAAAAGGTTATACAAGTTGATGAGCAAAATTTCAGCCAAATCTGATAAGACTTCTTCCCTCTAGAGACTCAAGAAGTATAATC
>NC_081556.1:152994656-153035703 GCF_963082655.1 Stomoxys calcitrans | reverse complement strand
GTCCACTCGTCACGAAATTTTGCAAATGCCACAGACATTGAGTGGCATTGAGTTATAGAACATATTATTAGTCTTTTTGGGTGCCATGTCCAAATATAGGCCAATCTGAACCATATACGATGAGGATGCCGAAAAGCCTAACATAAGTCACTGTTTCAAATTTCAGTGAAATCGGATTACAAATGCGCCTTTTATGGGACCACGACTTTAATCGAGATATCGGTCTACATGTCAGCTATATCCAAATCTGGACCGATCTGGCCCAAGTTGGAGACAAGTTTTGAAGAGCCTAACATAACTCACTGTTCCAAATTTCTGCGAAATCGGACAATAAATGCGGTTTTTATAGCCCCAATACCTTAAATCGAGAGATCGGTCTTTATGGCAGAAAGATATCGACTGTCCTTATGCAACTCACTGTTCCAAATTTTGGTGACATCGGACCATAAATGTGGCTTTTATGGGCCTAATACCCTAAATAGGCGGATCGGTTTATATGACAGCTATATCCAAATCTGGACCGATTTAGACCAAATTGAAGAAGTTTGTCGAAGGGCCTAGAACAACACACTATCTAAAATTTCAGCAAAATCGGACAATAAATGTGGCTTTAATGGCCCCAATATCCTAAATCGAGAGTTAGGTCTATATGGCAGCTATATCCAAATCTGGACCGATCAGGGCCATATTGTAAAATGATGTCGGCTGTCCTTACGCAACTTACTGTTAAAAATCTTGACAACATCGGACAACAAATGTGGCTTTTATGGGCCTTATACCCTATACCGGCGGATCGGTTTATATGACAGCTATATCCAAATCTGGGCCGATTTAGGCCAAATTGAAGAAAGGTGTCGATTGTCTTTTAGCAACTCACTGTTTCAAATTTTGGCTACATTGTGGATTTTATTTGCCCAAGACCCTAAATCGGCGGATCGGTTTATATGACAGCTATATCCAATTTTGGACCGATCTAGGCCAAATTAAAAAAGGATATCGAAGGGCCTAACGCAACTCACTGTCCCAAATTTTGACAAAATCGGACAATAAATGCTGATATTGCTGTCTTATAAACCGGTCTTTGGATAAATCTTCATAGTATTTGTCGTATATTACGATTGCAACAACCACAAATTAAGGCCCATTTCCCTCTAGGACGCATAGTTTAGGAGATGCAGCCAATTTAAAATTTTCAACTGAAAATTAAATTTTATTGGATTTTCAATGAAATTTCCAATTTTTCAATGGAGTCACGAATTAAGGCTCATTTCTCTCTAGGTCGCATAGTTTAGGAGATACAGCCAAATTAAAATTTTCAACTGAAAATGAAATTTTTATTAGATTTTCACTGAAGTTTTGAATTTTTCAATGGAGTCACGAATTAAGGCTCATTTCCCTCTAGGACGCATAGTTTAGGAGATACAGCCAATTTAAAATGTTCAACTGAAAATTAAATTTTTATTGGATTTTCAATGAAATTTTTAATTTTTCAATGGCGTCACGAATTAAGGCCCATTTCCCTCTAGGACGCATAGTTTAGCAGATGCAGCCAATTTAAAATTTTCAACTGAAAATTCGAGTTTTATTAGATTTTCACTGAAATTTTTAATTTTTCAATGGAGTCACGAATTAAGGCCAATTTCCCTCTAGGACGCATAGTTTAGCAGATATAGACAATTTAAAATTTTCAATTGAATTGAACTTTAGAACCTGGTGCTAAATTCTACATATATTTCTTACAGGTTCCTATAATCTTTAGCTAGACAATAGCTGCATTTGAACCTTCTACAGACTTCATTCACCAACGATCATCAGCGTATTTCCATTCAAGCTCAGATCTATTGAGTACGTTGAGTTATGCAAGTGTGTGTTTAAGTGTGTCCCGATTCCTGCCATTGTGTTTCCTTCCCAGTTTAGTTACCTGCTACGAGTATACACTGTGTTTTGTCACATCAAATAAAATGCATATTGAGTTTGACTTCCTTCGTTCTGTTTTGTTGTTAAGTTACATTAGAAACTTATGCAGCACTTGCAAAAAACAAAAACATCAACAACCCAAGTGACCTACATAGCGTTTAAAGTTTCCTCTTTCCTCTTGAACCAAAGCAATGGTTCATTGGTGCAGCCTAGATTGTTGGTGCAAAGAAAACATCTACATTAGTTTCTGTATACAAAATCACTTCCACCACACAAATAAAAAGTTTCAATTCAAAATTGTTTTAAAGTTTTCAACACAATATCAAGTGAATTGAAATGATGGAAATCCTCATACCTACACAGTGTGTAGTACGCACACATGCTTGATTGTTGCAAACTTCCAACACTCATACAAACAACCGATTGTTAAAAACTTCCTTCCATTTATTTATGGCTAGAGAAAATTGATGTCCCCATTTGAGATTCTTCTTGTAAAGGTCATAATTTGTTCTAAATTAAATTTAAATTTCAGCTGCTAGTGTAAAAGTTTTCCCAAAGAGTATGAGGAATTTCTATGGCAAAGATTTAGCAAATAATGCTCAGAAATACAATGAACCAGGGATGTGCAATATATTTTATAGCCACCATCATTGGATGGAGCATATACTTATCTCGTCATTCAGTTTCACCATTCAGTGACACCTCGAAATATTGATCTAGGACTTTATAAAGTGTATATATTCTTTATCGTCTCGATATTATATCTATCTGCAACTTGATTGAGCACCATTTAAACCGATTTAACGACATGATTTGTTTAACTTCTAGAGATCTCAAGATTATGCCTAACCAAACTTAACGTGGTTATACTTGTCATACCCACCACCATAGGATAGAATTTAATGCCCATAAATAGGCATTGGACCCTTTATCCTATTTTGCTGAAATTTGAAGAGATGAGTAGAATAAGGCTTCCCGACATCTTGCCAAAATATGGTTCAGATCGGACTATATTTAGATATAGCTGCCATATAGACTGATCTGCCGGTTAAGGGTCTAAGGACCATAAAAGCTGCATTCATTACCCGATTTAGCTGAAATTTGAAACAACGAAATATTTGGAGCTTCCCGATATTCGACTTGAATATGGTTGAGATCGGACTGTATCAAAATACAGCTGCCATATAGACCGATCTCCCGATTAAGGGTCTCTAGCACATAAAAGCTTTATTTTTTAACCGATTTGGCTGAAAATTGAAACAGTGAGAAATTTAAGGCCTTCCAATATCAGACATAAATATGGTTCAGATTGCACTATATTTAGGTATAGCTGGCATATAGACCGGTCTGTCGTTTAAGGGTCTGGAACCCATAAAAGCTGCCTTTATTACCCAATTTCGCTGAAATTTGAATCAGTAAGTAGTTTTAGGCCTCCCAAAATCTTGCCCAAAAATGGTTCAGATCGAAATATATTTAGATATAGCTGCCATATAGACGGATCTCCCGATAAAGGGTCTGAAGCCCATAAAAGCTTTATGTTTTATCCAATTTTGCTGAAATTTGAAACAGTGAATTTTTTAAGCCTTTAGGTGTGCCACATATAGAAGAACTCTCGATTTAAAGTCTTGGCCCCAAACAAAGCGCATTTATTATGCGATTTCGTTGAAATTTGAAGCAGTGACTTATGTTAGGCTTTTCGACATCCGTATCCTATATGGTTCAGATCGGTTTATATTTGGAAATAGCTGCCAAAAAGACCAAATTTTTTGTTCTACAAAAATGAACACTGACTGATATTTATTAGACCACTCAATATCCGTGACGAATTTGAGTCCATAAATTATCCAATTTTCACCGGACTATGACGAAAGGGGGTTTACATATATACCTTAGGTTGTGGGTATCCAAAGTTCGTCCCGGCCGAACTAAATGCCTTTTTACTTGTGCTATTTTGAATTTTATCATCACATATGAAATTTAGAAATAAAAGCCAACAAACTCTTTAAGAACATGTTGTAGCATATATTCTTGGACAAACTAGACAATGTTCAAAATAAATAACAGCAAATATTTTCTTTCATTTACATACATTGAATAGAATTGTTTAGTATATAACTAACAAACATTCACACACGCATATTCAAAGTTATATAAATAAGCTGAAAGACATGCAAGCATGTTTGTGCATGTTGGATGAGGACACGAACCAAACTGGGGAAATTAAAGGGACCACAACAGCTTATATGGTCTCTATAGGAGTACAACTCATTTCAAACTCACAGCATAACTCAGCTGCATGGTGGTAATTGTGATGGCTGAAGTAAAAATGACCGCAACATGTACACAAACCCTAACACACACACACACACACACGCACACAGCCACACAAGACAACCAACAAGGCAATACAAAATTTCGAGCCACACACGAAAGCTCGCTCTATGTCTCGGAAGCTCAAAACAAACAGACACACACACGCATTGATGCTGATGAGAAAACCAGAAACATAAACACATCAAAATAAACCAACCTGGCATAGATGAGTATTATGTGTACATGTAATGGGTGACCGAATCAGTGATGCAGCATCTGTGCCACATTGTGTGAGTGTTTGCCTTTAGTTGTGTGTGTGTGTGTGTGTACGAGTATGTGCGTTTGCCATACAATGCAATGGAAATGTTAATGAAAACCCAAGAAATGAGGTTTCTCTTCATATGCTGTGCTTGTTGCTGTTGCTGCTGCTATTACCACCGCTGCATGTTTATCCAAACCGTGGTTGCAATTATAATATGAATCCCAGCTGGATTGCAGAGACAATGCCACCTCTTGTGCCCCATACTCTCTGCAGGTTTTTCAATGTAGGTTAATTACACGAATAGATTCCAGCAACGAATACTGCTGGCTTGGCCTTTTTATTACATTATTACCCAGCATATGTGGTCAGCCAGCAGAAGTAAATTAATTCTTTAAAGTCAACTCATTAATTGTTGTACTGTGTTGTGCAAGAAATAGTCGTCATGGTCAAAGGCCCTTTGATCTAAATAATTACATATTTTGGTAAGCTGATTTCCAATAAAGTAATTTTTAGCACTTTATAACCTTTTAAATGAAAGAATAGAAGTAAAATAAAGCTGCTTGTAGGTATTAGGACGTAGCTGGAGCTCGAAAATCTCATCAAGAGAAGGAAAGTACTTTACAACTAAGGTTGCACACAGCCTTCGCTAGCGGTAGGGCTTCATCCCTTTAAATCTTAACAAACCAATCCTGGTTTACAAATTTAAAGTAATCTTTGTATTACAAGTTTATAAACATCAGAAACTGGATAAAATTAGCAATGCCCAAAGAACTCAAGGCAGAAGATCGGTTCCTTATAGGCCAGATTGATTCATAGATCAATATGGACCAATTACAACAAGTAAAAAGGCATTAAGTTCGGCCAGGTCGAACTTTGGATACCCACCACCTAGGGTACATATATAAATCCCCTTTTTTAACAATCCGGTGAATATTGGATAACTTATGCACCCAAATTCGGCACGGACATCGAGTGGTCAAATATATATGTCATTCAATTTTGTAGTACAAAATATTGGTCTTTTTGGAAGATATATCCAATTATATATATAATTATAACCGATCTGAACCATTTTAAGGTCGGATATCGTGAAGCTCAGAAAAACTCACTGTTTCAAATATCAGCGCTATCGAGTAATAAATGAAGCTTTTATGGGCTTCCGACCCCTTATCGGGAGATCGGTCTATATGACAGCTATATCTAAATATGGTCCGACCATATTTAGGTCGGATGTTGGGAGGTCGTAATCTACTCACTGTTTCAAATTTCAGCGAAATTAGTTAATAAATAAAGCTTTTATGGGTTCCAGACCCTTAAACGACAGATCGGTCTATATGGCAGCTATATCTAAAAATAGTCCGATCTGAACCATATTTAGGTCTGATGTCGGGAGGCTTAAAATAACCTACTGTAGCAAATTTAAGCGAAATCGGGTAATAAATAAAGCTCTTATGAGCTGCAGACCCTTTATCGGGAGATCGGTCTATATGGCAGCTATATCTAAATATAGTCCGATCTGAACCATATTTGGACCAGATGTCAGAAGGCTTAAAATAGCGCACTGTTTTAAATTTCAGCAAAATCGGGCGATAAATAATTCTTTAATGGCCTTCAGATCCTTTATCGGCAGATCGGTCTATATGGCAGCTATATCGCTATATAGTCCGAATCGAACCATATTTACACAAGATGTCAGGAGGCTTAAAATAACCCACTATTTTAAATTTCAGCGAAATCGGGTAACAAATAAAGCTTTTATGAGCTGCAGACCCTTTGTCGGCACATCGGTCTATATAGCAGCTATATCTCAATATGAACTGACTTAACCCATATTTAGGTCAGATGTCGGGAGGCTTAAAATAACCCACTGTTGCAAATTTCAGCGAAATCCGGTAATAAATAAAACTTTTATGGCCTACAGACCCTTTATCGGGAGATCGGTCTATATGGTAGCTATATTTTAATATAGTCCGATCGGAACGATATTTGGGTCAGATCTCGGGATGCTTAAAATAACCTACGGTTGCAAATTACCGAAATCGGGTAATAAATAAAGCTTTTATGAGCTGCAGACCCTTTATCGGGAGATCGGTCTATATGGCAGATATATTTAAATATAGTCCGATCTGAACCATATATGGGTCAATTGTCGGGAAGACTTAAGCTACTCACTGTTTCAAATTTCAACAAAATCGGATAAAAAATAAATCGGTATATATAGCTATATCCAAATATGGTCCGATTTGGCCCGTTCAAGAACTTAACCAGTGTGCATCAAAACGACGTATCTGTGCCAAATTTCGGCTCTTTATCTCAATTTTTGAAGGCTGTAGAGTGATTTCAACAGACGGTCACACAGACGAACAGACGGACAGAAGGATAGACGGACAGAAGGATAGACGGACAGACGGACTGACACACGGACATCGTTAAATCGTCTTAAAATTTTACCATGATCTGAAATATATATACTTTGTAGGGTCGGAAATTGATATTTCGATGTGATGCAAACGGAATGACAAAATGAATATACCCTCTATCCTACGGTGGTGGGTATAAAAATTCAAAATTTATGTTGCCCATGATCATTCCGGTAAGAAACAGGGGCAAACTTCCCTCATATTAATGAGTGTAGTTCGATTCAAGTTTAAGCTCAATGATAAGGGGCCTCTCTTTTATAGCCGAGTCCGAACGGCGTGCCGCTGAGCGACATCTCTTTGGAGAGAAGTTTTACATAGCATAGTACCTCACAAATGTTTCAAGCATTAGGAGGGGAAAACCACCGCTGAAAATTTTTCTGATGGTCTCGCCAGGATTCGAAACCAGGCGTTTAGCTTCATAGGCGGACATGCTAACATCTGCCCTACGCTGGCATACAAGAATAAATTGCTTAAAATTCCTTAAAATAGTTGTTTCTTCTTTCGGCCCCAAAGTCTGTGGTCAATTTACAAAAGCAAATTAACTTCTCAATAACCTTCTATTTTTTCTGGTCGCCTTTTTCCCTTTGAAAATGCCTTAAACTTCATTAAAATTACAACAATCATTGTGGCCAATAGCCATTTAATTTGGAAAAAATCGCTGGAAAAAAAATATATAAACATTTATCAAAGCAAGCAGCTGGGTTTTGGTTTATCATAAACTTCTGTTTGATATGGCCACCGGAAAAGAAAAGAGCATGGCGTAAAGCGAAATAGCAAAACTCCCAAAGTAGAAAATTGTTGAGGTAGTTCAAAATAATTGTTCCTTTCAGCAAATGCCAAATAAAAGATCTTTTCATTTCCTTGCTCCCTCACTATGTTGCCTCATTGCCTTCATTGAGGTCCTTTGCCAATTCTCACGAAACACCGCAAGCATAGGTCATGCCAAAAGCAAAAGACCAAACGAATGCAAAAAAGAACTGACTAATCGAATTTTCCATTCCTTTTTATTGATTTTGTGTTGTTGTATTATTTTGTTTCTTCTTTCGTGTTGTTTTTTCTGGAGTATTTTCAGAAATACTTGAAACTTTCTGTTGTATATTTTTAGGGATATCAGGGCTATAGCCACATTCAACCAATGCTGACCGCAACAGAAAAAAATTTATATAAATTCTATTGAAAAGTATTTTGGTCAGCCAAGTAAACAGACTACAGCAGTTTTTTTCCTCAAATATTTCTGTTTCTTCGATATAGTTTTTCTTGGATGTATTTGTGTGTGTGTGTGTTGTAGCTCTGTGCTGAAGTGTGCGAGAGAGTTGTTATGTGGGTGCCATTAAACCGTTTTTCTTAAAATATAGAGCATTGGGTCTTTGGGATACTTGAAATTTGACACAATAGATAGAGTTGAACTGTGTAAGGGCCTTTCTCAACTGGCAATAGGGCCGAACAAATATTTCTTTTTTCTGGACAATAAATGAGAAAACAAGTAAAAACGTGCTAAGTCCATGCCGAAATTGGAATACACACAACGGAATTTGTTATTAAAATTAGCAAAGATATTGGCTAAAACAAACTTTTTATCTTCTGAAAATGGGAAAGTAGACATGATTGCTGTGTCAACAAACATAGGGCTGCAGTTTTAGTAAATAAAATCTTTTATTTATGTTTGCCTATAACGGTCGTTCATGCCTTTTGTTTACTCTAGGCAACTTTTATACCCACTACTGAAGGATGAAGGTATATTCATTTTGTCATTCCGTTTGCAACACATCGAAATGTCCATTTCCGACCCTATAAAGTATATATATATATTCTTGATCAGCGTAAAAATCTAAGACGATCTAGCCATGTCCGTCCGTCTGTCTATTGAAATCACGCTACAGTCTTTAAAAACTGGAGATATTGAGCTGAAACTTTACACAGGTTCTTTTTTTATCCATAAGCAGGTTAATTTCAAAGACGGACTATATCGGACTATATCTTGATATAGCCCCCATATAGACCGATCGGCCGATTCAGGGTCTTAGGCCCATAAAAGCAACATTTATTATCCGATTTTGCTGAAATTTGGGACAGTGAGTTGTTTTCGGCCCTTAGACATCCTTCGTCAATTTGGCCCAAATCGGTCCAGATTTGAATATAGCTGCCGATCCTCAGATTTAGGGTCTTAGGCCCATAAAAGCCACATTTATTATCCGATTTTGCTGAAATTTGGGACAGTGAGTTACGTTAAGCCCCTTGACATACTTCCGCAATATGGCACAGATCGGTCCAGGCTTCCTTTGTACTTGTTTATTAAAAAACTGGAAAAACCCCGAAATTTCCTAAATTCCAAAGCCCAGATTCCCCTAATCCCAGGCAAAAAATTTGCCATAAAAGGGTGTTTTGGATTTTTTGTAAAAAATTTCGGACAGGGTTTATATTTGGTTTTTTCTGCAAAAATTCAAAAAAAAAATTTGAGATGTCTCTATTCGTTTTTTATACCCACCATCAATGGAAGTTGGCCGAGGTATATTCATTTTGTCATTCCGTGTGTAACACCTCGAAATATACATCTAAGACCCCATAAAGTACATATATTCTTGAACGTCAGTCCGTCCGGCTGTCGAAAGCACGCTAACTTTCGAAGAAGTAAAGTTGGCCGCTAGAAATTTTGCACAAATACGTCGTATTAGTGTAGGTCGGTTAGGACTGTAATTGGGCCATATCGGTCTATGTTTTGATATAGCTGCCATATAAACCGATCTTGGATCTTGACTTCTTGAGCCTCTAGAGGGCGCAATTCTCATCCGATATGGCTGAAATTTTGCAAGAAGTGTTTTGTTATGATTTCCAACAACTGTGCTAAGTATGGTTGGAATCGGTTCATAACTTGATATAGGTGCCATATATACCGATTATGGATCTTGACTTCTTGGGCAATAGAGGGCGCAATTCTCATCCGATTTGGCGGAATTTTTGCATGAAGTTGTTCCAACAACTGTGTCAAATATGGTTTTAATCGGTCTATATCCTGATGTGGCTGCTATATAAACCCATCTGGGATCTTGACTTTTTGAGCCTCTAGAGGGCGTAATTATTACCGGGTTGGCTGAAATTTTGTACAACGGCTTCTCCCATGACCTCCAATATACGTGTCAAAAATGGTCTGAATCGGTCTATAGCCTGATCCTGCTCCTATCTTCGTTTTGATTTCCGACCTGAAAAGTTTTTCAACTCAACGTTTCCATAGTGCCCTACAACAGAAGGCCACTGGAATTTTACATAATCACTCTCAACTTCATTATACATATACACAAATACCAATAGAACTTATAAGTAAAAACAGCAACAATAATAAGGCCACCGAAACTGTCACCAGCACAGACACAAACAACGATTTGAGCAGACTTTTAGGCGTCTTGCGTTTTTTTATAGCCTGATTGGTAAATTGAGAATATTATATAGACAAGAACCATAGGGTGTGGGGGTGCGAGCGGATTGTGGAATATGACTTTTGAGTTGGTTCACTCGTCGTTGTTGCTTCACATTTGTATGTAGTTGTTCAAATATTGGTTGTTGCGTAAACTCAGTCTTTAATATTAAACTAAGAAACTCGATTTTCTTTTTTGTCAAAAATTTCTTTGGGTAGCATAGAATTATTCAGCACATTTGTTAATGATTCCTAAAGTTTTCGATTTTTCTTTTCATTTTTTTTTTTTGCAAAAAGGGTAATTGACTGAGAGTTTTAAATTAATATTTTATGCGAAATGTCTGCTTTGGCAGTGTGTTCCAGAAAATGGTTAAGAAATTTTCAAAGTTTTGTTAAAAGTGCAAACTTTATTTTTTTTGATACTTTTAAATATAAGCGTGCCAAAGTTTGAAAATGTTTGTAAGGGTGCTAAGAATATTAAATGGGATATGATTTTGCAAGATTGTTAAGTTTATGTTTAAAGTGAAAAAATGGAAAATATTCACATTACTTAAGACGAGAAAAAATATTAAATGACTATAAATTTTAAGTCATGGAAATAGTTAAAGAGGATAAAGAAAGCGAAGAAAATAAAAACACCATGTTGCAGTTTTCTTACAGCACTCTCTTTAACTCATCATGTATTTAAATAGAGACTTTTCTGCGAATTCAGCAATTTATTTTGCTAAGATGGCATCTGATCTCATGAATTTTTTTAATCAATGATCCCTAGAATTTCTTTAGTGTCGCATTCTTGCCCATGAGCATTCCACTAAGGAACAGAGGCAAACTTCTTACATATCAATGAGTGCAGTCCGATTCAAGTTGAAGCTCAATGATAAGGGGCCTCCCTTTTATAGCCGAGTCCGAACGGCGTGCCCCAGTGCGACACCTCTTTGAAGAGAAGTTTTATTAAAATCTACTCGATTCATTCGACCCCACTCAGAAATGGCCAGTAAATCCTTGTTCTCGATATCTCGAAGACTTGGCCTTTAGTCGAATGAGTACGAATGACAGAGGTTACTGTCATCCGCAAATGAGTAGATCGGATTCGATGTCTGACCCAACAGATCGTTGATTGAAATAAGAAAAAGGGAGAGAGAAAAAACAGAGCCCGGGGGTACACCTGCGGTCAATTTATGCTCATTGGAAGAGAAACCATATATAACCACTTGAAATATAACCACTCGAATGGTGCGATCTCTGAGAAAGCTCGAAATAAATCGAACGAAGCCATTACCGACACCAAATGCGACAAGCTTTGATAGTAGTGCACCGTGCCAGACCCTATCAAATGCCTTGGAGATATCCAGAGCCACAACCTTACTCTCACCAAACTGGTGGATTGAGCGACTCCAACGTTCCGACAGAAGTGATTTCTGCGGAACCCATACTGTTGGTCGCTAAGAATCGCCATTAGACTCTAAATCCCTCACAATATGGTGATTAACTATGCTCTCCATGACCTTGGAGAGAGCGGAGGATATCGCAATTGGCCGATAATTCGCAGGGTTGTTTGCCTCACCCTTCTTGGGTTTTGGCTGAACGTTCGCAACCTTTCAACACAAGTCATCTAACCGTTTAGTACCAATGGATAATAATATTTGTTCTGAAATCACTCATATCTCTTTAGTTTTGGTCACACGTACCTACACTTATTGACAACTCTAAACGAGAACAATACGCACACAAAAACACCCATCTACACTGGCATACTATATAGTGTACGTGAAGAGACACAATATTAATAAATCGAGGTATGCACAAATAGTTGCCATTAGAAATCATGTCACATTTATGCAATCATAAAAATCTTTTTACACATAGTTAGTATGTATTGCACATTGTACACAGACACATACTACACACAAAGGCAAACGTTCACATAAACACGCATTTGAACTAAAGCAATACACATGTTAGCAAACATTCTAACCCAATGCCATGCTATAACAAAGCATAGCATAGTCGCACACATACAAACAAAAGACAAGTAAGAACGGGCTAAAGTCGATCAAAGCCGAGTGTTGGATTCCCTACACCACATTCAAGCCATATTTAACACGTATGCTAAAAGGTTATACAAGTTGATGGGCAAAATTTCAGCCAAATCTGATAAGACTTCCTCCCTCTAGAGACTCAAGAAGTATAATAGGGAGATCGGCTTATTGCAAATTTAGCCCTTGAAAATTCAACTAAGGAACAGGTGCAAACTTTTGACATATCAATGAGTGCAGTCCAATTCAAGTTTAAGCTCAATGATAAGGGGCCTCCTTTTTATAGCCGAGTCCGTACGGCATGCCGCAAGGCGACACCTCTTTAAAGAGAAGTTTTTCATAGCATAGTACCTCACAAATGTTTCAAGTATTAGGAAGGCAAAACCACCGCTGAAAAATTTTTCTGATGGTCACGCCAGGATTCGAACCCAGGCGTTCAGCGTCATAAGCGGACATGCTAACCTCTGCGCTATGGTGGAGATCGGATTATATTAAAGCTATGTATGACTGTGAACCGATTTGGGCCATACTTGGCACAGTTGTTGATGGCAAAACCAAAACACTTTATGCAAAATTTCAGCCAAATAGGACAATAATTGCGCCCTCTATCGGTTTAAAAAATTCAGATCCGAAAGCGGTTTATATGGGAGCTATACCAGGTTATGAAGCGATTTAAGCCATACATGGCGGAGCTGTTGGTGGTCAAACCAAAACTTTTCTTGTAAAACTTCAGCCAAATTGGATAAGGATTGCGCCCTCTAGAGGCTGAAGAAATCAAGATCCGCCATCGGTTTATATGGCAGCTTTACCAAAACATGGAACGATTTGGCTCGTCGACAATCCCACTAATCCCATTGCACTAATGAGAAGTATTTATGCAAAATTTCAAGCACCTAGCTCTACACCTAAAGTTAGCGTGCTTTCGACAGACGAACGGACGGACGTACAGAGAGACGGACAGACGGATAGACAGACGGATGGACAGACGGATGGACAGACGGATGGACAGATGGACGGACAGACGGACGGACAGACAGACGAACGGATAGACTGACGGACAGACGGACGGACAGACGAACGGGCAGACGGACGGACGGACAGACGAACCGACAGACGGATGGAAAAACAGACGGACAAACAGACAGAGGGACGGACAGACAGACGGACGGACGGACAGACGGGCGGACAGACGGTCGGACAGACGGATGGACAGACGGACGGACGGACGGATAGACGGACGGACGGACGGATAGACGGACGGTTAGACGGACGGTTAGACGGACGGTTAGACGGACGGAAAGGCAAATGGACGGACGGACGGACAGACGGACGGACAGACGGACGGACAGACGGACGGACAGACGGACGGACAGACGGACGGACAGACGGACAGCCGGACGGATGGACAGACGGAAGGACAGACGGACGGACAGACGAACGGACAGACGAGCGGACGGACAGACGGATGGACAGACAGACAGACAGACAGACGGACGGACGGACAGACAGACGGGCGGACAGACAGACGGGCGGACAGACAGACAGACGGACGGGCGGACGGACGGGTGGACAGACGGGCGGACAGACGGTCGGACAGACGGATGGACAGACGGACGGACGTACAGACGGACGGACGTACAGACGGACGGACGTATAGACGGACGGACGAACAGACGGACGGACAGACAAAGGGACGGAAAGACAGACAGACTGACAGACGGACAGGCAGACGAACAGATGGACAGACGGACGGACGGACGAGCATGGTTAAATCGACGTAGGATATCAAAACGATCAAGATTATATATACTATGTTGGGTCTCAGATCAACTTACGGACTAGTATACCCCCATCCTATTATGGTGCTCGTTTCTACCCCTAAAAATATGCCTGTATCAAATTTGAAAACGACCAGATAGAAATTGTGGCCTGAACTTTGTATACAAATTAATATAGACAGGCAGATAGACCAGTAGACGGACATACCTAAGTCGATTCATATAGTGATTTTGAGTCAATCGGTATTATTATCAATGGGTCTATCTCTCTTCCTTCTGGGTGTTGCAAACAAATTCACTATGTTATAATACCCTGTTACACAACAGTGGTGTAGGGTATAAAAACGTTATTTGTTGTTGCATATGCATGATGTGTGTGTGTGTGAAAAGCCCGTCAATATCTGGATGTGCGATTTTGTGTGTGTATTTGTAGGTGGTTGAATATGTGGCTGCGAAAAAAGCCATTTGTGTATGATAGCCACGTTTACACGTCTGAAATATACGAAATGCTCTGTATATGCTATGGCATGTATGGCTATGAGAATGTATGGAAATAGTTATGCAAAGTACTCGCACATATGTATGAACTAGAAAAATAATTGTGAACATGTCTAACGATATTGTATAAGGTTATGCCGGCACTATATGATTGGTAACACCTTTAATACCTTCAACCTTAAAAGCTTGTCACAGGGTTATATTTGAAGAATATGGAAAACAAATTTTTAAAGAAAATAAAAAAAAAATAATTTCAAACGCCTTTTATGGGGCCAAGACTTTAAATCGAGATATCGGTCTATATGGCAGTTATTTCCAAATCTGGACCGATTTGGGCCAAGTTTCATAAAAATGCCGAAGAGCCTAACACAACTTATTGTGCCAAATTTCGGCGAAATCGGACAATAAAAGCGTCATTTATTGCCCAAGACCTTAAATCGGTCTACATGGCACCCTATATCAAAATCTGTACCGATCTGAACCAAATTGACGAAGGATGTCCAAGGGCCTTACATAACTCACTGTCCCAAATTTCAGCAAAATCGGATAATAAATGTGGCTTTTATGGGTCTAAGACCCTAAATCGAGTACAACAAGTAAAACCATACCATTGATCGCATTTGTCCAGTTCTTTGTCCGCTACAGTGAAAACAAAGTTGGAACAACATTTAAGATTTTCCTTATTCACAGAATTTATGCATTAAAACGAGTCAAAGAAACAGTCCTTTTTGAACTGATTGTGTCTCAGATTGGAGTTCTGTAACTTGGAGTTTCATCTGAAGGCTGGTCCAATTTTTTTCTGTGCTACTTACAACATCCTTTATTGTTCTCCATTCCACTCCCCTAAATTGGTTAACGTCTGGTATCATGTCCCGACCTAAGTACCGGTTTCTGTTAGTAGCGAAAGTCGGGCAATAACATAGGAAATGCTTCAACGTCTTATTATCTTCCCCGCATGCCCTATACACTAGCACTTGCCATACCGATTTTGCATAAGTGAGCTCGTAGACCTATGTGTCCCGTTATGACATCAAAAGCTATACTGACTTCCTTCTTACTTCCTTTCAGTAATAGCATTGTCCTCTTACGATCCGGATCACCCCATAGGATTTGTCCCCACGCCATTAAATCGGACTGCGTCGACCAGGATTTATCACCAAGTTTATCTACCTCTCTTCTTCACTCCCACTTACACCATTATGGTCCAGCACCCAAACGATACGGATTTTGCCATCCACAGAAAAGGCGTTAATCTCCTTCTTACACTGCAAGACTGTTCGTGACCTTACCGTCCTGTTTGTTATTGCCCTTATAGTCATTTTACTGTCCGCAGAGATGTTCACACTCGGCGTCTCGCGCTAGCACCACACCACCTCACGCTTTCCGTGATCGCCCGGAACTCCGCCTGCAGGATACTTTTATGGTCAGGCAGTCTAAAATAGACCTCAGTCCTTGGGTTCTCAAAGTAGACTACCAGGCCCACTCTGTCCTCTAGCTTTGGTCCATCCGTGTAACATGAACTTCCAGATGCCAATACTAGGGTTCCGTCAATCCAAGATTGTGCCGATGGCAGCAGTGCCTCGCACTCGACTTCAAGGTTCATATCAGGTATCCGATCGGAAACCTATTCCCTTCCTTCCAGGTTTCCTATCGTCGCATCGATCATTCCGCGATTGTATGAGCTGCTCCCATCTCCAATCCATTCTCCCAACGCCTTAAGTCTCATAGCCGCAGTGTCTGACTCCATAGCAGTCCACAGAACTGCTGAGGAATAAGTAAGTATCAGTCCAATCAAGCTCCTGTAGAGCCAGTGGACTTTCCTCGGATTCAGCCCCAACCTAAAGCGCTTCTTTATAGTGACCCACATCTGTGAGCCTTCTCAGCACGTTCCTGAATGTGACATTTCCAATTAAATTTCCAATCCAAAATCACTCCTAAGTATTTGACCTTGTCAGATATCAAAGTCGTCTCGTTGAGGTAACGTTATGCGTCGAATTGGCCCACCTTCGTCTTCTTCGTGAAAATGCATATTTCAGACTTCTTTGGGTTAACATTGAGACCCTTTTCGGCCCTTTTGCAAAGCTGTTTCGGATCCTTACCTCTTAGAAGTATTATAACATCGTCTGCGTAGCAGACAGGTTCAAATCCCTCCTCAGTCAGCATCCGTAATAAGTCATTTATGGTCATCACCCAAAGGGGTGGTGATAAAATGCCCACCTGTGGCGTCCCTTGTGCCACTTTCTTCCTTATAGTTTTATCATGAGACCCGCAATTTATCCACCTGTTTCTTAGCATATGATTTATCCAGTCTCTAAGGACCCGGTCCAAACGGGATCTAAGGATTGTATCAATGTTTCGGTCCTCACATTGTTTAACGCCCCCTCGATGTCAATGCTAACCGCCAATGTGCACGTCTTGGCATCGAAGGACTCTTCTGTACTGGTCCAAGGATTGGATCACCACCCTGTAATGGTCTAAGAGTTGGATCAATGTGTTGGTCCGCATATTATTAAACGCCCCATCGATGTCAATGCAAACCGCCAATGTGTACGTCTTGGCATAGAAGGATTCGTCTATTTTATGCTCAACCCCGTGCAGGGCATAGGCAGCTGTTTGTATTTAGGCAGTTCGCGGATTTCCTACTCTTTATCATGGTATCCGCAATGCGTTCCATGGTTTTGAGTAGAAAGTACGTAAGACTTATAGACCTGTAGGTCTTTGCTGTCTCATAAATTACCTTGCCGGGCTTGGGTATAAATATCAACTTGCCTCCTGCCAAGCTTTCGTATAGTAAATAGTATACGCAAGTCCTAGGCACACTGTGTAAGATAGTCTGCCTCTTCTGCAGTAACGTCGGAAATATTTCATCCGGTCCAGGTGACTTAAAAGGTTTAAAGCTCGTCAAGGCTTCCTTGACCATAAATTCCATTAGGATTAACCTACTATCAACCTCATTATTCCAAGATTCCGGTGTGTCCGTGAGTCCCGTCGTATCCTTTGGAAAATGCGTTTTCATCAAAAGCCTCTACATGTCCGATTTTTTACGACGTGCTCCGTTAAAAAATCTGCGGGCCTCTTTCCTAATGTTGCGAATCTCCCCGGTCATCCAGAGCTTTTCTTGGGCTGATTTCCTTGCTCAAAGAGGACAACTATTTTCGAAAGACTCCAATAGTGCTGTCGTAATTTTGTTGACATTATCGTCAACTAGCCGAATCGGGCCCGCTCCGTTGCTCCTTCTTTAACTTTCTTCTATCTTTTTAGGGTGAGGACACTTCGCCCTGAATGGGGATATCGAATACGAGCCATTGTAGCCTATGACGCTGAAGCCGTTCGAATTCTGGCGAGAACATCGGACAAAGCGGTGTTTATCCCCTCTAAATGTTGGCGACATTTGCGAGGTACAACGCCATGCATGGTCATTTAAAAAATTTTCCCCAAATAGGTGGAGATATCAAATTCGTTCTTTATTTCCAATGGAAATGAAGTTCAGTTAGGGGGTGCTTTAGGAAGTACCCCAAAACAATTGGCTCCAAAATTGGATATTAAATTCGTTTTATAATCTCAATACCTCTCATTTGAGTCCCATATTGTCATAATGGGACAAATAACCAATTTGACGTATCTTTAGGAGGAAAAACGCCACCTAGATTTGAACACAAATTTTAATGTCATATTCGTAATCTACTCCCTAATACCATTCATTTGAGTCATATATAGCCATGGCCGGCTAATACGCCCATTTGGGGGTATTTTGGGGTGGACCTAATGTTTTATGCCATATTTGTAATCTACTGCCTAATATTTTTCATTTGAGTCCCATATTGACATGAACTTCGAATATATCTGGTTAAAGGAGTTTTGGGGTAGGGGAGCCCCCTGGGTACCCCCCTGGGTACCTTTCATATGATACCCTTACTGTGCACATCGGACCACTTTCGGATATGGGTGGCGTTTTTGGGGTATGGGGAAGGGTCCGCCTCCAACCGATATCTAAAAGTTATGTTTCCTTCCATACTTACGTACACAATCTACGAAAATTTTAAGAAAATCTGTTCAGCCAAGTATCATATAGTCATAATGGGTCTAAAAGCGTTTTTCAGGAATGGCGTGACCCCCTATACTTCGATCTGATTTTGTATGCCAGATTCGGAATCTACTCCCGAATACCTGTCATTTAAGCCCCATATTGGAAGGAACGACCAATATGTATGTTTGGGGGAGTTTTGAGGTTGGGGCGACCAAATAGGTGCTTAGACTAAATTTTACTAACATATTTGTATTCTACTCTCTAATACCTTTCATTTGATGCCTACATTGTCCCGATCGGTCCACTTTTGATTTTGGGTTGTGTTTTTGCATAAGAGGAGGAGCGTCCGTCCCCCTTCCAATACCGAAAAATTATATAACCTATGTTTCCTTCCAGACCAACCTACACAATATGCGAACATTTCGAGAAAATCGGTTTTGCCGGTTTTCAGCCTATATGGAACAAACAAACCGAGTCCCATATATCCGTAATTGGCTAATTTACCAATTTTGGGCGTATGAATTTGTATGCCAGATTCGTTGTCTACTCCCGCATACTTTTCATTTGATACCCAAATTGTCTTTATCGGTCCACTTTTTATTTTTGGTGGTGTTTTTGGGCTAACGTCCGTTATCAATAAATTATAAAGCTTATTCCTTCATCCTGAGCATATTCGTAATCTACCCCCGAATACCTTTCATTTGAGTCCCATATTGTCATGATCGTACAAACAAAACCTATTTTATGGGATTTTGGGGCTGGGGCGACCCCCCAGGTACTTGGACCCAACTTTTATTGCGAAATTCGTACTCTACTCTTGAATACCTTTCATTTGAATCCCATATTGTCCCGATCGGTCCACTTTTATTTTTGAGTAGTACTTTTGGGCTAAGGGGGAGGGTCCGCCCCCCTCCGATATCAAAAAATTCGTCTTCCGACTTCGGCCAGTTGGTTTTCAACTTATTACTGAAGCTTATAGGACTCGGCGCTGGCCGTGCTATGCTAAACCTAATGAGAAGATCTGAGAAGGAATGCTCCATGAAGACCCGTACTTACGATGCGATTGTTTTGTTCAATTTTTCGTTACACCCTAATCAACCAATATGCACATGAGAATGTATTGCTCAAAGCTGTTTGAACACAGAGCAGATAAAATCGCTTTGATATTAAACAAATTTATGATGAATAGGAAGTGATGGGAGAAAAAGAAGAAAAAACCGAGAGAGCGAAAAAATTCATTCTAGCTGACAACAACGTTGTGTTCTCGTATAACCAATGCAATAAAAATCATTTTATGTTTGCCACTGCCATTGTTATTGCTGTTACCAGCTCGTACGTTTATTTGATTTCACAGCGATATCTGGAAATCATAGAATAAATTAAAAGCTAAATAAAACGTACAAAATGTGAAATATGTACATGGCGACGTAAAACGGTATTTCACCTAACAACCAATTCAACGGAGCATTCGATTCGAGAATGCACACAAAATGTGCTTCAATCCATTTGCCAGGATATTAGCAAAGCCGTATTTAGCGAATTTTTGCGATAAGTCATTAAAAATGTTCGGCGTACAATTTAGACCCAATCAATTCACAAGTGCAGAGATAACACACAAATTGAATTGGAAATTTTGCCAATTTGTACATAGATCGATGGAAAATGGAATAATAAGTGGTGAATGGCCAACAATTAAATACTGCATTCAAATAAATGGTTGTTTAAACTTAGTTTTAACTTTATGCGGGTTGAAGTGATTGCTTTATGAGTATGGATATGGGAAGCATGTGTATTCTAACGTTTACGATTGGAGCTAAAGGTATAGAAATTTCGAAATTTGTATACCCTCCACCATAGGATGAGGGTATACTAATTTCGTCATTCTGTTTGTACTCTTCGAAATATTCGACCCCATAAGGTATACATATTCTTGATCGCCATGACATTTTAAGTCGAACTAGCCATGTCAGTCTGTCCGTCCGTCCGTCTGTTGTCACTGTCCGTCCGTCCGTCCGTCTGTCCGTCCGTCCGTCTGTTGTCACTGTCCGTCCGTCCGTCCGTCTGTCCGTCCGTCTGTCCGTCTGTCCGTCTGTCCGTCCGTCCGTCCGTCCGTCCGTCTGTCCGTCCGTCCGTCTGTCCGTCTGTCCGTCCGTCTGTCTGTCCGTCTGTCTGTCGAAAGCACGCTATTCTCATCCGATTGGAATGAAATTTTGCACGACGTGTTTTGTTATGATATCCAACAACTGTGCTAAATTAGATTCAAATCGGTCCATAACCTGATATAGCTGCCATATAAACCGATCTTGGGTCTTGACTTTTTGAGCCTCTAGAGGGTGTAATTCTCGTCCGATTTGGCTGAAATTTTGCATGAGGTGTTTTGTTATGACTTCCAATAACTGTGCTTAGTATGGGTATGGGTAAATCGGTATAGAACCTGATATAGCTGCCATATAAACCGATCTTGGGTCTTGACTTCTAGAGCCTCTAGAGGGCGCCATTTTCATCCGATTTGGCTGAAATTTTCTACAACGGCTTCTCTCACGACCTTCAACACACGTGTCTAATATAATATGAATCGATCAATAGCTTGATACTGCTCCCATATAAACCTATCTCCCGATTTTGCTTCTTGAGCCCCTACAAGGCGCAATTCTTATCCGAATGAACTGAAGAATTACGCAATGACTTCTACAATGTTCAGCATTCATTTATGGTCCGAATCGGACTATAATTTGATATAGATCCAATAGCATAACAGTTCTTATTCAATATTTTATGTTTGTCTAAAAAGAGATACCGCGCATAGAACTCGGCAAATGCGATCAATGGTGGAGGGTATATAAGATTCGGCCCGGCCGAACTTAGCACGCTCTTACTTGTTCGATTCTATCCCACTGTGTGACGGACAAAGCAAAATAGTCTAAGAGTGGCAATGCGATACCATGTCGAAAAACAATATTGCCTTGTGTTGATTATATGCACTCCAAGGTCAGGTATCGAATATATTGTACAAAAGTAGTCATATGTGAGAACTCACACCAAAGTTCTAACATAGCTTATAAATAACAAATAAAATATTTAAAATGAAGAGCCTTCAATATATAGAAATGCCATTTTCACGCATTGAATCCCAGCATTTGACCTATTTTATGTATGGCAGGTAACATTCACCTTTGTTTTCTTTCTATTTTCAAAAAGAAAAAACTCAAACCTGTCAATAATATCAGCCTTGTAATACCATCATAAAGTCTCAAACATAATGGGCCCAAGGCAATATTTGACATTGAAACGTGTTGGAATTTTTGAATTCCACCATAAACCCTTAACTGAACTTGACAATATTTATTTACATACGTTTACGTTTTTTACACCCCTTCGGCCTTGATAGTATAAGGAGCCGGCACATTTCTTTTTTCTTCATTGGTTCCTGCAAAAAATTCATAGCTTCTCATATACAAATTTATATGTGTCACTTGTAACCATAAAACGTTGTCACTTAAAGATAAATTTATGTTACGAAATTCATAAAATATGCGTTTCATTCTTTCTTTTTTTTCTGGCATTTCGCTGTTCCCAATAATATCTAGGGGCATTACCTTGGCAACGGCTCCCAAAGTTGCAGATCTCGCAATGGTATAAGGCATGCTCAAGTGTCTTGGGCTTATGTGAGTATGTGTGCCATTGATGCATGCTAAGGACTCACGTAGAAGGCGGGATGCGTGAACAAGTGTGTGTGTGTGTGTGTGTGTGTGTGTTTTCTCTAACAGGGAAATTGCTTATTGAGTACGTGTTCTTTGTAAACAATAAACAATATTGCTGACAACACTTGTATACACCCACACACTCAAGTAAGCCACTACCGCAAACAACCACCCATATACACACACAAAGATAAAGGCTGCCTTAGTGTCAAAGACACTGCAGAGGCAGTGTCATATATGGTCTCTTCGCCTTTGTGGCGTGTGTCTTTTCGCTTGATCATTGTATTGGGATTCGATTTCTTTTGGTTTGTGCGTGGCTGACACTTCCAATGCTGATAAATCGATGTGTGCGGGTCTTTGTTGGGCTTTTCTGGGTCTTTGTGTGTGTGTGTGTGTGCTGTCATGTTCCTTATAGCAAGACACCGAATAGAATGAACAGGTAAAGTGGCAAGGCAAAAATCCAACAACTCCCCGAGGGAATGGTAACTTACTCCACTTCAGAATTCTTGGAAACTCTTCGCCTTGTTTCCCCCAATTATCATATGCAACAAGAACATTTTTATGACGATAAAAGTTGTCTAAATTTCTTATTATTATATCACTATTAAGACAATATTAGGTTGCGTATCGATTCGCATCACACTTGGCATTGCAACAATTTAGCCAATTTGGAAAAGAATGGCCAGATTGGATAGGAAATCAAATCGCGAGTAGAGTAGAGTAGAGTAGAGTAGAGTAGAGTAGAGTAGAGTAGAGTAGAGTAGAGTAGAGTAGAGTAGAGTAGAGTAGAGTAGAGTAGAGTAGAGTAGAGTAGAGTAGAGTAGAGTAGAGTAGAGTAGAGTAGAGTAGAGTAGAGTAGAGTAGAGTAGAGTAGAGTAGAGTAGAGTAGAGTAGAGTAGAGTAGAGTAGAGTAGAGTAGAGTAGAGTAGAGTAGAGTAGAGTAGAGTAGAGTAGAGTAGAGTAGAGTAGAGTAGAGTAGAGTAGAGTAGAGTAGAGTAGAGTAGAGTAGAGTAGAGTAGAGTAGAGTAGAGTAGAGTAGAGTAGAGTAGAGTAGAGTAGAGTAGAGTAGAGTAGAGTAGAGTAGAGTAGAGTAGAGTAGAGTAGAGTAGAGTAGAGTAGAGTAGAGTAGAGTAGAGTAGAGTAGAGTAGAGTAGAGTAGAGTAGAGTAGAGTAGAGTAGAGTAGAGTAGAGTAGAGTAGAGTAGAGTAGAGTAGAGTAGAGTAGAGTAGAGTAGAGTAGAGTAGAGTAGAGTAGAGTAGAGTAGAGTAGAGTAGAGTAGAGTAGAGTAGAGTAGAGTAGAGTAGAGTAGAGTAGAGTAGAGTAGAGTAGAGTAGAGTAGAGTAGAGTAGAGTAGAGTAGAGTAGAGTAGAGTAGAGTAGAGTAGAGTAGAGTAGAGTAGAGTAGAGTAGAGTAGAGTAGAGTAGAGTAGAGTAGAGTAGAGTAGAGTAGAGTAGAGTAGAGTAGAGTAGAGTAGAGTAGAGTAGAGTAGAGTAGAGTAGAGTAGAGTAGAGTAGAGTAGAGTAGAGTAGAGTAGAGTAGAGTAGAGTAGAGTAGAGTAGAGTAGAGTAGAGTAGAGTAGAGTAGAGTAGAGTAGAGTAGAGTAGAGTAGAGTAGAGTAGAGTAGAGTAGAGTAGAGTAGAGTAGAGTAGAGTAGAGTAGAGTAGAGTAGAGTAGAGTAGAGTAGAGTAGAGTAGAGTAGAGTAGAGTAGAGTAGAGTAGAGTAGAGTAGAGTAGAGTAGAGTAGAGTAGAGTAGAGTAGAGTAGAGTAGAGTAGAGTAGAGTAGAGTAGAGTAGAGTAGAGTAGAGTAGAGTAGAGTAGAGTAGAGTAGAGTAGAGTAGAGTAGAGTAGAGTAGAGTAGAGTAGAGTAGAGTAGAGTAGAGTAGAGTAGAGTAGAGTAGAGTAGAGTAGAGTAGAGTAGAGTAGAGTAGAGTAGAGTAGAGTAGAGTAGAGTAGAGTAGAGTAGAGTAGAGTAGAGTAGAGTAGAGTAGAGTAGAGTAGAGTAGAGTAGAGTAGAGTAGAGTAGAGTAGAGTAGAGTAGAGTAGAGTAGAGTAGAGTAGAGTAGAGTAGAGTAGAGTAGAGTAGAGTAGAGTAGAGTAGAGTAGAGTAGAGTAGAGTAGAGTAGAGTAGAGTAGAGTAGAGTAGAGTAGAGTAGAGTAGAGTAGAGTAGAGTAGAGTAGAGTAGAGTAGAGTAGAGTAGAGTAGAGTAGAGTAGAGTAGAGTAGAGTAGAGTAGAGTAGAGTAGAGTAGAGTAGAGTAGAGTAGAGTAGAGTAGAGTAGAGTAGAGTAGAGTAGAGTAGAGTAGAGTAGAGTAGAGTAGAGTAGAGTAGAGTAGAGTAGAGTAGAGTAGAGTAGAGTAGAGTAGAGTAGAGTAGAGTAGAGTAGAGTAGAGTAGAGTAGAGTAGAGTAGAGTAGAGTAGAGTAGAGTAGAGTAGAGTAGAGTAGAGTAGAGTAGAGTAGAGTAGAGTAGAGTAGAGTAGAGTAGAGTAGAGTAGAGTAGAGTAGAGTAGAGTAGAGTAGAGTAGAGTAGAGTAGAGTAGAGTAGAGTAGAGTAGAGTAGAGTAGAGTAGAGTAGAGTAGAGTAGAGTAGAGTAGAGTAGAGTAGAGTAGAGTAGAGTAGAGTAGAGTAGAGTAGAGTAGAGTAGAGTAGAGTAGAGTAGAGTAGAGTAGAGTAGAGTAGAGTAGAGTAGAGTAGAGTGGAGTAGAGTAGAGTAGAGTAGAGTAGAGTAGAGTAGAGTAGAGTAGAGTAGAGTAGAGTAGAGTAGAGTAGAGTAGAGTAACGCCCGAGGTGTTTAATTGTGTATAACAAAATATTGGTCTTTTAAGTAGCTATATCTACACGTAAACCGATCTGAACCATAAACGACACGGAGGTCGAAAAGCCTAAGATAAGTAACTCTATCAAATTTCAGTGAAATCGGATTATAAATGCGCCCTTATGGGCAAAACTTTCAAAATCTGGAACGATTTGGACCAAGTTGCAGAAAAATGTCGAAAAGCCTAACACAAAGCGCTGTCCCAAATCTCGGCGAAAACGGACAATAAATGCGCCATTTTTGGCCCCAAAACCTAAAACCGAGAAATCGGACTATATGACAGCTATATCCAAATCTGGACCGATCTATGCCATATTGCAGAAGTATGTCAAGGAGCTTAACTTAACACACTCTCTTAAATTTTGGCGACATCGGGCAATAAATGCTCTTTTTATACTCCCAAAACCTTAAATTGAGAGATCTGTGTATATGGCAGCTATACCCGAAATCTGAACCGAAATTGCAGAAAGATGTCGATGGGCCTAAGACAACTCACCGTCCCAAATTTCAACAAAATCGGATAATAAATGTGGTTTATATGGGCCTAAAACCGTAAATCGGAGGATCGGTCTATATGACAGCTATATCGAAATCTGAACCGATCTGGGCCAAATTGACGAGGGATGTCGAAGGGCCTAACACAACTCACTATTCCAAATTTCAGCAAAATCGGATACTAAATGAGGCTTCTTTAGGCCTAAGATCCTAAATCGGAGGGTAGTCGGTATGGCAGCTATATCCAAATCTGGACCGATCTGGGCCAAATTGACGAGGGATGTCGAAGGGCCTAACACAACTCACTGTCCCAAATTTCAGCAAAATCGGATAATAAATATGGCTTTTATGGGCCTAATACCCTAAATCGGCGAATCGGTCGATATGGGGGCTATATCAAGATATAGTCCGATAAAGAAAAGAACCTGTGTAAAGTTTCAGCTCAATATCTCTATTTTTAAAGACTGTAGTGTTTTTTCAACAGACAAACGGACGGGCATGTCTAGATCGTCAAGAATATATATCCTTTATAGGTTTGGAATATACCCCCATCCTTCGGTGGTGGGTATAAAAAGAGCAGAGCATGTAGGAAGGAACGAAAAGGCAGATGGGTAGTCTATAGAGACCAAAGGACTGCCATCTGTAAACTTGGTAAATGCGAAGCCTTTCGGACGTTGTCCGAGTTAAGAAAGTGGGCAATAAATTTGCAGGAAACACTGTTGATCAGGGAAAGGGTCGATGGGGGGCGACGATTCTTACTGAGAGGAAGCCGGAAGGTGGTTGTATGGCTCTCAGTATAATTACGGGACACATAGCGCTTTACTTACATTAATTGGCTTTGACAGAACATTTTACCCATTAGCCGAACTAAGAATAGCGTTCCACAGGCCTCGATCATCTGTGCCCTTTCTAAAATCTCTGACACCAAATTACATGAAGTCTCTCACCACTTGATCTTTCCATCGGGCATTTGGTCATCCCGGTTTGCGTATATCACCGTGATCGCCTTCAAACGGCTTATTTTTTTTTTGCTGGAGCATCTTCATTCATTCTGACAACCTGACTTAGCCAACGTAACCGTTATATTTTGATACTGCGATTACGTTAACTATGCTTTCGTCGATAAACAGATCATACAGTTCTTTGCTCATACGACGCCGATACACTCCATCAATGCAAACTTGCTCATAAATTTGGACCCTCCCCCTTACCCCAAAAATAATACACAAAAATAAAAGTGGATCGATCGGGACAATATGGGATTCAAATGAAAGGTATTCAAGAGTAGAGTACGAAGTTCATAATAAAAGTTGGGTCCATGTTCCTGGGGGCCGCCCCAGCCCCAAAACCCCTAAAAATAGGATTATTTGACGATCATGACAATATGGTAATCAAATTAAAGGTATTCGGGAGTAGATTACGAATACGGTCAAAAAGTAAGAATAGGCTTTATAATTTATTGAAAACGGAAGGGGACGGACCCTCCACCGTTACCCCAAAAACACCACCCAAAATCTAAAGTGGACCGATAAGGATAATATGGGTATCAAATGAAAAGTATGCGGGAGTAGATTATGAATATGGCATGCAAATTAATGTCGAAGTATAGGGGGCCACCCCACGCCCAAAATGGGCACATTAGCCAATCGCGGATATATGGTACTCGGTTTGTTTGTTCCGTATAGACTGAAAAACAGATTAACCGATTTTATCGAAATTATCGCATATTGTGTAGGTTGGTCTGGAAAGAAACATAGCTTATATAGTTTTTCGGTATCGAAAGGGGGACGGACCCTCCCCCTTATGCCAAAAACACAATCCAAAATCAAAAGTGGATCAATCGGGACAATATAGGTATCAAATGAAAGGTATTGGAGAGTAGAATACGAATATGGTATTAAAATTTGAGTCTTAGTACCCATCGGGACGCCCCATGCCCAATACATTTCCAAACAGACATATAGGACCTTCATTTCAATATGGGGATCAAAAGAAACGTATTCGGGAGTGGATTTCGAATATGGCATACAAAATCAGATTGAAGTATAGGGGGTCATGCCACCCATCAAAGGTGCCATTAGACCCATCATGACAACATGAAACTTGGCTGAATCGATTTTCTTAAAATTTTCATAGATTGTGTACGGTTGTCTGGAAGGAAATGTAGGCTATATAATTTTTAGATATCGAGTGGAGTGGATAATTTTTAGATATCGTTTTTGGGGTAAGGGAGAGGGTCCACCTAACCCCAAAAACGGCACCCATATACGAAAGTGATCCAATAGGCACAATAAGAGTATCAAATGAAAGGTATTGGAGACTGTGGTATTGAAATTTGGGTCCAAGTACCCAGAGGGCCCCCCACCCTGAAACTCCTCTCAAAAGATATATTCAAAGTTCATGTGAATATAGTTAGCAAATGAAAAGTATTAGGCAGTAGATTACCAACTAATGGGAGGTCGCCCACTTCCAAATACCCCCAAATGGGCATATTAGCCGACCATGGTTATATGGGACTCAAATGAAAGGTATTAAGTAGATTAAGAGATTAAGAGTAGATTACAAAATGACACTAAAATTTGCGTTCAAGTTTAGGTGGCGCTTTTCCTATTAAAGATACGTCAAATGGGTTATTTGAACCATTATGACAATGTGGAACTCAAATGAAAGGTATTTGAGAGTAGAATACGAATTTTGATATCCAATTTTGGAGCCAAGTGTTTTGGTGTACGCCCTAAAGCACCCTCTAATCTGAAATTCATTTCCGTTGGGAATAAAGACCGAATTTGATATCTATTTTCAGTGCAAAGTGCCGGTGGCCGCCCCAGCCTCAAAACACCCTGCAAATGGTTCATATATACCGGCCATTTGGAAGAGCAGCACGAATTTGATATCCATATTTGAGTCAAAATGTCTGAGGTGCCTTCCCTCCCCTAATGAGAACCTTACCCCAAGGAAGAACATTACTACCAGGAACCCAGAAGGAGCAAATTCTCACACATCAATGAGTTCTCTCCGATTCAAGTTTAAACTCAATGATAAGGAACTTTTCTTTGGGGAAAATTTTTTAAATGACCATGCATGGCATTGTACCTCGCAAATGTCGCCAATATTAAAAGGGGATAAACACCACTTTGTCCGATGTTTCGCCCAGGATTCGAACGCATTCAGCGTCATAGGCTACAATGGCACGAATTCAATATCCGCATTCAGCGCGAAGTGTCCCCACCCTAAAAAGATATTTGAGAGTTAAAGAAGGCACAGCGGAGCGGACCCGGATCGGTTAGTTTTCCATAGAAACTAGTCTCCCGATTTGGCATCTTAATCACCTAGAAGACGCCATCTATATCCCGATTAGCCTTCTACAGCTTTTAAAAGCTTAAATATTTGCCTGGATGGAAAATTCATTTGGGTACATTTTTAGAAGTATTTAAGGTGGCGGACTACCAAGATTCGGCCTGGCAGAAAACTTAAAATGCAAACATTTTTCCAGATATCTTAAACTCCTTAAAGGACATGTAGATCGACTGGGGCAATGGGAGATTGGAAAATCTATAAACAGATAGAAACATGACTTGGTCCCTCAATTTGGTATTTTTTTACTTTAAGAAGACTGTTTCATTTTATTTCTTTAAAATTTCCCATTCTAGTGGGTACTCAATTTAATGCGTTCTCATTTGTTTAATTATCTAACCTTTAGCATTATTGTTTACAAAAATTTACAAAAAAAATTTTTTCTTTTTTTTTGTTGCAGGTGATGATATTTTTACAAATTTGTCAAGCGGTTGCCAACTAAATAGCAAGCAGATAAAATACCAAAACCGTAAAAAGTTAATAAAAAATATTATCCTTGAAATTTATACAGATTTTTTGAAAGTTTCATAAAATCATGAAAATTGCAGCCATCCCACAGAGACGCTAAACATATTAAAATTAAGTGGTCCAACGGAGTGAAAGCCAACCGAAAATATTTTCACTTTTAGCATGAGCTCATAAATGCCCACCATATACTCCTCGTATGATGTAATTTTCAGCATTTCCTAAATTTCGTTGGGGGAAAAATATTTTCAGTTGCCTGGGCCATTGTTTGAGCAACACATGTTAGTAATGTTGTTTTAATTAAATCCTTCAACGCAAATAATTGGCACGGTGGTAAGGTATTGAAAATAATGCGAGAGAGGGAGGAAATACTTCATAACATGTGGTGGTAGTCTGAAGCTGATGCATGATCCCAAAATTATGAGAGTGTGTAGTTAATTACAACAAATCATTGTTAATTAAAACAGACCTATTTCAGGTAGACGGTAGACGTTGTAGTCGATGTAGTTGTTGCTGTTTCTAATGAAAATGTCTAATTAAAAGTTTTGCCCTGCCGACAATCGATTGTAGTATTGTTTTGCCCTAATTTGTCAGCAATGACCTTTTCCGACAACTTACCATTGTAGAAATAGCTTTTAATTACCCCTACCAACCCAGACAGGTGTATTTCCATTTAATTGTCATTAATCATATGCGTAGAGTGTGTGTGTGTGTGTGCGGGTGTATAGGTGTGGTCAAAAGATGGCTCCATGAAAAATATTAAGAAAACAATTTATGATTGATTTCTATTTACCCAGAAAACAGAATCGTCAATAAAACTGAACGATGATTGGGTGCAATTAAAAGTTGTTGTATGTAAGGGGTAATTAGGAGGCCTAAGTTTATTTACACTGTGTTACAAAGTTCTCATTAAACCCTATACCCCTACTGTGGTACAAGGTATAACACATATTTCTATACCCACCACCGAAGGATGGGGGTATAGTCATTTTGTCATTCCATTTGTAACACATCGAGATATCCATTTCCGACCCTATAAAGATATATATTCCTGATCAGCGTAAAAATCTAAGACGATCTAGCCGTGTCCGTCTGTATGTCTATTGAAACACGCTACAGTCTTTAAAAATAGTGATATGGAGCTGAAACTTTGCACAGATTCGATTTTGCCCATAAGCAGGTTAAGTTCGAAGATGAGCTATATCGGACTTTATCTTGACATAGCCCCAATATAGACCGGTTTAGGGTCTTAGGCTCATAAAGCAATATTTTTTATCCGATTTTGCTGAAATTTGGGACAGTGAGGTGTTAGGCCAGTCGACATGCTTCTTCAAGATGGCGTAGATCGGTCAAGATTTGTATATAGCTGCCATATAGACCGATCTCTCGATTACAGGTTTCGGACCCATAAAAGGCGCATTTATTGTCCGATTTTGCTAATGTTTGGCACAGTGAGTTGTGTTAGGCCAGTCGACATCTTTTTTCAATTTGGACCAGATCGTTCTAGATTTGGATATAGCTGACATATAGGCCGATCCGCGGATAAAGGGACTTAGGCCCATAAAAGCCACATTTGTTATCCGATTTTGCTGAAATTTGGGACAGTGAGTTGTGTTAGGCCAGTTGACATCTTTCTTCAATTTCGACCAGATCGGTCAAGATTTGGATATAGCTGCCATATAGATCGATCTCTCGATTTAAGGTTTTGGGCCCGTAAAAGGCGCATTTATTGCCCGATTTCGGCGAAATATGGGACAGTGAGTTGTGTTAGACCCTTAGTCAGCCCTCTTCAATTTGGCCCAGATCGTTCTAGATTTGGATATAGCTGACATATAGACCGATCCGCGAATCAAGGGACTTAGGCCCATAAAAGCCACATTTGTTATCCTATTTTGCTGAAATTTGGGACAGTGAGTTGTGTTAGGCCCTTGGACAATCTTCTTTAATTTGGCTCAAATCGATCCAGATTTGGATATTGCTGCCATTTAGACCGATCTCTCGATTTAAGGTTTTTTGTCCATAAAAGGCCCATTTATTGTCCGATGTCGCCGAAATTTGGGACAGTGAGTTGTGTTTGGACCTTCGACACTCTACTTCAATTTGGCTCAGATCGGTCCAGATTTGGATATAGCCGCCATATAGACCGATCTCTCGATTTAAGGTTTTTTGTCCATAAAAGGCCCATTTATTGTCCGATGTCGCCGAAATTTGGGACAGTGAGTTGTGTTTGGACCTTCGACACTCTACTTCAATTTGGATATGCGGCCATAAAAGGCGCATTTATTTTCCGATATTGCCAAAATTTGACACAGTGAGTTTAGTTAGGCTCCTCGATATCCTTCTTAAATTTGGCTCAGAACGGCCCAGATTTGGATATAGCTGCCATATAGACCGTTCTCTCGATTTAAAGATTTGTGCCCATAATAAGCGCATATATTGTCCGATTTCGCCGAAATTTGGGATAGTGGGTTGTGTTAGGCTCTTCGACATTTTCTGCAACTTGACCCAAATCGGTTCAGATTTGGATATAGCTGCCATATAGACCGATAACTCGATTTAAAGTCTTGGCCCCATAAAAGGCGATTTCACTGAAATTTGACACACTGACTTATGACCAAATCGGAACATATTTCGATATAACTGCTATGGGACATAAGGTATACAATTTTCACCGGATTTGATGAAAGGTGGGTATCATAAGTTCAGCCCGTCCGAACTTTAAGCCTTTTACTTGTTTTTTTTTTTTTTGCAAAGTTTAGAAGGGGACAAACAGGTCTCATTGCAAAGTCTACAGATTGATTAAGAATCACTTTCTTACCCGAAATTTTTATGTCCGTCCGTCTGGCTTTTCACGTATACTTGTGTTCAAGGTAGTGGTGGCGTTTTTCCAATTATTTAAAACTAGGTTAGGTTGGGTTGAAAAGAAAATGAGGTTATTGATCCGCCCCATGTCACGAAGGACATACACCTAAGCCAGTAATCGGCTTGATGTAGGCTCTAATTAGCAAAAAAAAAGGAACCTCGAAAAAGAAAATCTTAGTTAGGAATTTCGTGCTACTTACAAAATCCTTAATTGTTTTCCATGCCACGCCCCTAAGTTGGTTCATATTTGGTATTGTGTACCCACCTGAGTTCCAGCATCTGTTGGACGCGAAAGCCGGGCAATGACAAAGGAAATGTTCCAACGTCTCATCATCTTTCCCGCCCTACACATGCTATCACGATCATTATCATTAGTTGGCCGAAATTGGGTACGGATATTTTAATTGCCCATCCGTTGATATCATTCAATTAAAACCTATGGGGTAAAGTAGGGAAAAGTATAGCCAGCATTGTGCAAATTTTCCATTGCCTTACTTGTTCTTCTTCAAGTTTTCTTATAATATTCAAGTGGAGTCGAAATGTTTGCACTAAAAATAAAATCTCAAGTTCCATGGTGTTATTGACGTAAGATCTTAAATCGTTTACGTATTCCATTTCATAAGCCTAAATCTATTTAATCTTACAAATATTAAATAGATAAGTGGTTAGCAACCCCTGCTCAATGTTTACATAGATGGTTTATAATTATTTTGCCTCTCATATTCGCAAGTCCCTTTTTTGTTACCTTATTCAAAGTTTTCTTTGTTGTTGAAAAGGATATTAAGTTTGTTTTGTTTGGTTGTTTTTGCGTTCTTCTTGCGCTCAAATAACAAAAAGGGATATAATAAACCTATTTAAATATTCGATCACACAACTATGATGTATGGCTTAGACCCGAACATGGGATAGATAAACCCATTTTGCCTATGATAAATAGCTTCAGGTGTCATCCTTACCTTAGCCAAGTTGGACAAGAATATTATATCGAAGGTTTCCATTTCAGTCAAAGGAAAGCTAAACAAACAAATAGTCCATTTTGCCCGCAGCCCTGGAAGAGTGATAAGAGAGCGTGTTGCAAATAAATAGCTCGATAAGATAAACGGAAGGATATGTACCCTTTTTTTTGTTGGCAACATGCTGACACCACTACTCCCCCCTCCCCCCCCCCCACGTCACCAGCAAGTGCAAACATTTGAATTGATTCGCCAAGAAAAGGAAATCCCATTTTCTCGGAATTGGCCGAAATATGAGTTTAATGTCTTTCTGAATGCCTATGTGTGGGTGTGTTTATGTGTTTGTGTGTTTGTTCCCTTTATAATGTGTTCTTTTGTAAAAGTTTAAATTGTCGATCCCTTGCAAAACACACTTCATTACAGCCATTCACAAAACTTTTCCAATTGTTTCACTTGATGATGGTCTCACTGGGAGTAAGAACCATGTGGAGACAACACAGTTAAGCTCTAAGTTTGCCCAAGTAACAGATTTCTGTTTTGCTTTCCTTTGTTTCTGTTCTTTCTAGGAACAAATCAATAGATTTCAATTTACAAATCTAAATGTTTTAAGCGTGTGTAAAAAATAATATAACTTTGTTCTTTGGAGAATTCAGAAATAAGTTATAAACATTTGCCTTGACCCCACGGGGTCTTCGATTGGAATCAAGAAACAACCCATAAACATACACAAATTATCCCAGTTAGTAGAAGATTTAATAGAAATAAAAGTATAGAAGACAAAACATAATAAACTAAAACAAGTAAAAGCGTGCTAAGTTCGGCCGGGTCGAATCTTATATACCCTCCACCATGAATCGCATTTTGATACCCTCCACCATATGGTGGGGGTATACTAATTTCGTCATTCTGTTTGTAACTATTTGAAATATTCGTCTGAGACCCCATAAAGTATAAATATTCTTAATCGTCGCGACATTTTATGTCGATCTAGCCATGTCCGTCCGTCCGTATGTCCGTCCGTCCGTCTGTCTGTCGAAAGCACGCTAACTTCCGAAGGAGTAAGGCTAGCCGCTTGAAATTTTGCAAAAATACTTCTTATTAGTGTAGGTCGGTTGGTATTGTAAATGGGCCATATCGGTCCATGTTTTGATATAGCTGCCATATAAACCGATCTTGGGTCTTGACTTCTTGAGCTTCTAGAGAGCGTAATTCTTATTCGATTGGAATGAAATTTTACATGACGTGTTTTGTTATGATACCCAACAAGTGCGCCAAGTATGGTTCCAATCGGTCAATAACCTGATATAGCTGCCATATAAACCCATCTTGGGTCTTGACTTCTTGAGCCTCTAGAGTGCGCAATTCTTATCCGATTGGAATAAAATTTTGCACGACGTGTTTTGTTATGACATCCAACAACTGTGTTAAGTATGGTTCAAATCGGTCCATAACCTGATATAGCTCTCATATAAACCGATCTTGGGTCTTGACTTCTTTAGCCTCTAGAGGGCGCAATTCTTATTCGATTTGAATGAACTTTTGCACGAAGTATTTTGTTATGATATCCAACAACTGTGCTAAGTATGGTTCGAATCGGGTTATAACCTGATATAGCTCTCATATAAACAGATCTGGGGACTTGACTTCTTGAGCTTCTGGAGGGCGCAATTCCTATCCGATTTGGTTGAAATTTTGCATGATGTATTTTAATCTTACTTTCAACAAGTGTGTCAAATAAGGTTCAAATCGGTTCATAACCTGATATAGCTGCCATATAAACCGATCTGGGATCTTGACTTCATGAGCCTCTAGAGGTCGCAGTTATTATTCGATTTGCCTGAAATTTTTTACGACGGATTCGCTCATGACCATCGACATACGTGTTTATTATTGTTAGAATCGGTCTATAGCCCGATACAGCTCCCATATAAATCGATCTTTCTATTTTACTTTTTGAACCCCCAAAGGGCGAAATTCTTATTCAAATTGGCTGACATTTTACACTGGTCTCCAACATATAATGTAATTGTGGTCTAAACCGGACCATATCTTGATATCGCTCTAATAGCAGAGCAATTCTTTTCTTTTATCCTGTTTTGCCTAAGATGAGATTCCGGGAAAAGAACTCGACAAATGCGATCCATGGTGGAGGATATTTAAGATTCGGCCTGGCCGAACTTAGCACGCTTTTATTTGTTTTTACTATTCCATTGTTTCTCATAGTAGTTCTCAGTTTTCCGGGGTGGGGGGGTTACTGGCCCTGCGACCTAACCGCATGGGTTTTGTGGGATTGCACACGTATCCCTCGTTGTGGCGAGCCTCTTGCTCCAAGATCCGACGCTCGCCGCCAGCAGCCGGTAACCTGGGAACAGACGCTGATGTTGGCCATTGGTTATTTGAAGGCGCCAATAACTCGCCTTGTCATATCGAGTATCATTGGCACTCAGTATTTAATTAAAAGCCAGTGCCACCTGACTTCTCACTGAGACTCTCCTCTCGAAAATCGCTGACTGTCCGCGGCAGCATTTGCAGCTACTCCGCATAAAAACGGAGCTTTCCACCATCCGCAACCCGTGGACGCGCCCGGTAGCTTTCAGCTAAGCTTCCCGTGATAACGATGGGCACCACACAAGTCGGAGCTCAAAGTTCCAGCCTGTGTGGTGCTTAAGCCATCCCGTATCGGCCGGGCTGTTTTAAGGCTGTAGAAGGCACAATTTTGCTCCGACCCTTACAAAATTTGGCACAAAGTGTTTTTTTGAACGTCTTAATATGTGTGAAAAATTTCATTGAAATCGGTCCAAATTTAGATATAGCTCCCAAATATATTTCATCCGATATGCCCTTTTGAAGCTGTAGGAGCCACAGTTTCGGTTCGATCGTTACCAAATTTAGCATGAGATTTTTCGTGTGATGTCTTAATACATGTGCGAAATTTCATCTAAATCGGTTCAAATTTAGATACAGCTCCATATATAACTTTAATCCGATATGACCTATTAAGGCTATAGAAGGCACAATTTTGGTCCGATCTTAACCAAATTTGTCACGAAATTTTTTTTTTGACATCCCAATGTGTGTGCAAAATTTCATCAGAATCGGATCAAATTTTTATAAAGCTCACATATATATCTTTTATCCGATATGCCTTTTTAAGCTATAGTAGATACAATTTTGGTCCAATCTCTACAAAACTTTGCATTAGACGTTTTAATTGACATCCCAATTCGTGTGCAAAATTGCATCAAAATCGAATCAGATTTAGATAAAATTCCCATATATATATTTTATGCGTTTCGACTTTTAAGGCTGTAGAAGCCAAAATTTTCGTACCATCGTAAGAAAATCGTATAAGGTTCTATTCGATATTTCAATAGGCATGCAAACTTAAAGTCTGACTAGATTTGGATATAAGTGCTATGTATTAAAAGTATTATGTATACTCGGTGGTGTAGGGTATTATATAGTCGGCTCCGCCCGACTCTTGCCTTTCCTTACTGGTTACTTGTTAAGTTTGTGAGTGATTACCTCAGGCGAACAGGCATAAGAACTTTGCTCAATTTTTTTTGGATTTGCTCAAGAATATATGTACTTTATAGGATGGGAAATCGATATTTCCATGTGTTGCAAACTGAATGACAAAATGAATGTACTCCCATCCTATGGTTGAATGTATAATAAATAATAAAAAAAAATTCTAATAAACATTCAACTTATGAGTCCATATATATCTTCAAACTATTGTTCTCACTTGTCTTTGATTTTCGCATTATTCTTTCTCAAATGAAAAGACCTTTAACCTTAACATTGTGAATGCATTGCGAATATATCCTTGCTTTATAAACCACATTAGCTTCACTCAGGGGTCGTCAAGTTTAAAAAAAAATAGTTTTAGTTTTTTTACATTTATATGATTTTACTTTTGTAAGTTTTTATTAATGTTTGTTTCTACGTTTTGTTTCCTTTCATATCAAGGCTTTCATAACCTTAGCTAGCGAAAAATGCGTATGTATTCCCCTGCAGCTCATGTCCTGATATTGCAAACTTTACTCGTGGAAGCAATAATTAATAAATTAAATGCGAAAAGTTTTTTTTTTCACCAGCGTTTTTTTGTCATGTGAGCATTGCAGCGTTATAATTTTCACAGTGTTGATTATACCTCACCTCTCCCTCTAGCGCTCTGTATTCATCTCCTCTCTATGTTGGCAGCAAAGCAGTCATGTAATAATTTAGACAAGCAGCTTATTTATGAAAGACAAGGTCGTCATAGTCTGTTGAGATTTGTATGGGGAAAAATGAACAAAATGGTTGAAGAGAAAAAAAAAACAGAATAATACAGAAAATTGTTTGTACATCTGAGGTTGACAAAGTCACTGCTGAATGCTGGCAAAAGTTACAATTGCCATTATGGCAATTTGTACGCATGCAGCTTACAATCAAAAGGATTGAGGGTATGAGTGAGATAGACAACGGAATTTCGTGGAAAATATGAAAATAAGAATCGTTAAAAAGAAAATATTTTTGTTACCATATAAAAATTTTCTTGAAATTCTTCTTTATTTTGCCCAAAACACGTGCGATGTGTGAATTATTTTATTCAACATATAATTCCGTTCCCTAGTAATGATTTTCCCAGAGGCATAACTGTGCTGCGGCAATTTTCGTAAGTATTGGCAAGTGAAATGATTGCTCTGGGGTTAACTATATGACATATGCACGTTCGTACGTATCTTCAGAAAAGTTTTGTTCAAATTTTACAATGATTACCCGGAAACTTTTGAAAAAATCGTTGCTGTACTTTTTTGGTTGAAGTTAGTTTTGATTGTGCAGTTACCATGTAATGTTGAAATATGTTGCCCAAAGTTTTATTAAAAGATTCAACTTGAGTTTCCATAGATTATGACAATGAAACAAACGTAAGATATGAAAACCCGGTGACTAAATTCTTAAAAAAATTTACAATTCTTAATATTTTGAGTGCGAAAAGGATTTTAAAAAGTTGGTTTAAGAAAAGGTACAGTTTTACAAACTTTTTTTGTTTTGATAAAATTTCATCATTTACTTGTAACTCTTTGGGGACAAATAGCTTTCCGGCTAGCCTCCACGATTTGGTAAGTAACATAATAAAGGGTGATTTTTTTGAGGTTAGGATTTTCATGCATTAGTATTTGACAGATCACGTGGGATTTCAGACATGGTGTCAAAGAGAAAGATGCTCAGTATGCTTTGACATTTCATCATGAATAGACTTACTAACGAGCAACGCTTGCAAATCATTGAATTTTATTACCAAAATCAGTGTTCGGTTCGAAATGTGTTCATTCACCGTAACGTTGCGTCCAACAGCATCTTTGAAAAAATACGGTCCAATGATTCCACCAGCGTACAAACCACACCAAACAGTGCATTTTTCGGGATGCATGGGCAGTTCTTGAACGGCTTCTGGTTGCTCTTCACTCCAAATGCGGCAATTTTGCTTATTTACGTAGCCATTCAACCAGAAATGAGCCTCATCGCTGAACAAAATTTGTCAAAATTTGAACACATTTCGAACCGAACACTGATTTTGGTAATAAAATTCAATGATTTGCAAGCGTTGCTCGTTAGTAAGTCTATTCATGATGAAATGTCAAAGCATACTGAGCATCTTTCTCTTTGACACCATGTCTGAAATCCCACGTGATCTGTCAAATACTAATGCATGAAAATCCTAACCTCAAAAAAATCACCCTTTATCAAGTTTGCCTTGAAAATTCTATCCAGTCATGGCAGGATAATTTCGAAGTACTCATGCAAGAGTGATGGGATTTTCTAGTCCTTGTTGGGTCCTCATAATGCTTGCAAGTGAAAACATTAATTTGAGTAGAAACAGTGGTGGTGCAGGGTATAAAAAAGCAAATTGAACTCGTTTAATTTTTCATGCTCGATTCTTCATATTAGTAATACCGGCTGAACATCCAACTAATAATAGGTCAGATTGGCATCATAGTTTCTCAAAAATGATTTGTATGTTTTATTACATTAATGCACGAATTAGAAACAAATCTTCCAACCACTCAATATTTAGTATAGAGGTGTGCCCGTATCCTAATTTTGAGTACTAAGAGATTAATTCGTAAAGAATGTAACATTTTGTACGTTTTAAAATTTCAGCCAAATTTTGTAAGAATTGCTCATTTTAGAGGCTGAAGAAGTATAATGGGAGACCGGTTTATAGGGGAGCTGTATTAGGCTATAAACCGATTCATACCATATTCGACACCTATGTTAAACGTCATTAGAGAAGCCGTTGTACAAATTTTCTGCCAAATCGGATGCGAATTGGGCCTTCTAGAGGATCAAGATCCCAGATCGGTTTAAATGGCAGCTATATCAAGTTATGAACCGATTTGCGCCATACTTAGCACAGTTATTGGAAGTCGTTACAAAACACCTTATGTAAAACTTTCAGCCAAATCGGATGAGATTTGCGCCCTCTATTGGATCAAGAAGTCAAGATCCAAGATCGGTTTATATGGCAGCTATATCATGTTATGGACCGATTTCAACCATACTCAGCACAGTTTTGGGAAGTCATAAAATAACACCTCACGCAAAATTTCTGCCAAATCGGTTGAGAATTGGGCCCTCTAGAGGATCAAGAAGTCAAGATCCCAGATCGGTTTATATGGCAGCTATATCAGGTTATGAACCGATTTGCGCCATACTTACCACAGTTATTGGCAGTCGTAACAAAACACCTTATGCAAAACTTTCAGCCAAATCGGATAAAAATTGCGCCCTCTACTGGCTCAAGAAGTCAAGATCCCAGATCGGTTTATATGGCAGCTATATAAGGTTATAGACCGATTTGAACTATTCTTAACACATTTTTTGGAAATTATAACAAAACACCTCATGCAAAATTTCAGCCCAATCGGATAGGAATTGGGCACTCTAGGCGCTCAAGAAGTCAAGACCCCAGATCGGTTTATATGACAGCTATATCAGGTTATAGACCGATTTCAACCATACTTAGCACAGTTGTTGAAAGTTATAATAAAACACCTCATGCAAAATTTAAGTCAAATCAGATAAGAATTGTGCCCTCTAGCGGCTCAGGAAATCAAGACCACAGATAGGTTTATATGACAGCTATATCAGGTTATAGACCGATTTCAACCATACTTGGCTCAGTTGTTGGAAGTCATAGTAAAACACCTCATGCAAAATTTTTGTCAAATCGGATAAGAATTGTGCCCTCTAGCGGCTCAAGAAGTCAAGATCCCAGATCGGTTTATATGGCAGCTATATCAAAACGTTTACGGATAGCCCATTTACAATCCCAACCGACCTACACTAACAAGAAGTCTTTTTGCAAAATTTCAAGCGGCTAGCTTTATTCCTTCGAAAGTTAGCGTGCTTTCAACAGACGGACGGTCGGAAGGACAGACGGACGGACGGACGGACAGACGGACGGACATGGTTAGTTCGACTTAAAATGTCATGACGATCAGGAATATATATACTTTATGGAGTCTTAGACGAATATTTCGAGGAGTTACAAACAGAATGACGAAATTAGTATACCCCCATCCTATGGTGGAGGGTATAACAAGTAAAAATGCATTAAGTTCGTCCGGGCCGAAATTTTGATACCCACCACCTCGGGTATATATGTATATATGTTCCTAATAGCAGCTATACCCAAAAATGGTCCGATTTAGACCAAATTCGACACGGACATTGAGTGCTCCAATAAAAAC
>NC_081556.1:152967156-152989656 GCF_963082655.1 Stomoxys calcitrans | reverse complement strand
CGACATCCTCCGTCAATTTGGCACAGATCGGTCCAGATTTGGATATAACTGCCATATAAACCGATCTCTCGGTTTTAGGTTTTGTGGCCATAAAAGGCGCATTTATTATCCGATTTTTTTTCTATTTGGCCTTGATCGGTTCAGATAGGTGCCATACAGACCTATCTCTCAATTTAGGGTTTTGGGCCCATAAAAGTCGCATTTTGTATCCGATGTCGCCGACATTTGGGCCAGTTAAGTTAAGCCCCTTGATATACTTCTACAATATGGCACAGATCGGTACAGATTTGGATAAAGCTGTCATATAGACCGATCTGTGGTTTCTGGTTTTGTGGCCATAAAAAGTGCAATTACTGTCCGATTTTGCCGAAATTTGGAACAGAGAGCTGTTTGAGGACCCTCGACATCCTTCGTCAATTTGGCACAGATCGGTCCAGATTTGGATATAGCTGTCATATAGACCTATCTCTCGATTTAGGGGTTTGGGCCCATAAAAAGCGCATTTATTGTCCCATGGCGCCGAAATTTAGGACAGTGCGTTGTGTTAGGATCTTCTACATTTTTCTGAAACTTGGTCCAAATAGGAACAGATTTGGATATAGCTGCCATGTAGACCGATATCTCGAGAGGTGGTGGTTTATTGTAATTATATACCCGAGTTGGTGGGTATCCAAAGTTCGTCGCGGCCGCATTCCTATTTTATGCATAACCTATTGCAGGGTGTTCATAACCGAACATAGGCATGCAGTTGGTGTCTGAGCAATTCGCTAGATTTTCTACTCTTAACCATGATATCTACTACACGGATCATGGTTTTGAGTAGAAAACACATAAGGCTATAGGCCTTTAGTGTTAAATAGTTTGTCATCCCGGGCTCAAGTATAAACACCGATATCCTAGGCACGCTGTGAATACAGCGGCCGGATGGGGAACTATTTAATGGACTTCTTCCTTTAATAATGCCCGCAGTATTTCATTAGGTTCGGCTGACTTAAATGTGTGGAAGCTCATTCACCAAACAGTTCGCCTTTTACCATACAGTACTTAAAGACGAACATTGAATCAACCTTACCATAGAAAGGTCTTTGTATCCAACAATAAATCAAAGGTTCGATTTTTTTGGCGCATGTGTATACTTATAGACCAATCTGGACCGACCCATACACACATGGGTGAAATCCTAAGTTTACTTGACTTACCAAATTTGAGCCAAATCGGGCATTAGGTTAGGTTAGGTTTAGGTTAGGTTTAGGTTAGGTTTAGGTTAGGTTTAGGTTAGGTTTAGGTTAGGTTTAGGTTAGGTTTAGGTTAGGTTTAGGTTAGGTTTAGGTTAGGTTTAGGTTAGGTTTAGGTTAGGTTTAGGTTAGGTTTAGGTTAGGTTTAGGTTAGGTTTAGGTTAGGTTTAGGTTAGGTTTAGGTTAGGTTTAGGTTAGGTTTAGGTTAGGTTTAGGTTAGGTTTAGGTTAGGTTTAGGTTAGGTTTAGCTTAGGTTTAGGTTAGGTTTAGGTTAGGTTTAGGTTAGGTTTAGGTTAGGTTTAGGTTTAAGTTAGGTTTATATTAGATTTAAGTGGCAGTCTGCCATCAGACTCACTTAGGCGTTTTCGTCCATTGTGATACCACAGGAACAGAAGAAGGAAGATGCATTCTAGTTCCTACCGTTGAACCATCCAGATCGCTTTAAAAATCCCAAAAACTTGCGAATATTTCACATCCGTTAAATCTTAAGTGCAACTCCTTCTTACTGCAAGTGCGAGACACAAACACAGAAGGTGTTCTATAGTATCTTCTTCCTCGATGTCCCTACAGCTTCTGCAAAAGTCGTTGCTGGCAACCTTCAGTCAGTCAGCATGTTTTCCGATTAGACAGTGACCTGTCATAGCGAACGCAATGATTGGGACGTCTGTTCTAGCCAATGACAGCAAAGCAGTAGACCTCTTCAAGTCTAGATGAGGTCACATGGTTGTGGAAGGCTCGCAGCCCCCTCTTTGTGACCATCTATCAATCGTTGCCCTTCGGGCCTGATACTGAAAACTTAGCTTACATGTCGCTGGAGGCATACTCACAGATTCCAGTGTCGCTGGAATGTGTAAATCGGGCATTGCTGTATAGGTCGTAGAAATATATTTCAAGTTGTTACAAACGTCAAGAAAAGACTGGAATGCCCTTCATTCTATAATCATTTTATTTTCCCCTTTTTGGTATTTTTTAAGAGTAACATTAATAAAATACAGCTTGATTAATGCATCTTAAGGGGCACATTGTATCCGTTTGTCGTTTTCTTCTTACCTTTTTCCTTATCTAATATTTTATGTTTACTTATGGCCATGTGTTGGCATAAGTTTTGTCTTTCTGCTCTTTCTGAATTTCATTTAAAGTTGGTCACAAATATTTTTCATTTCCATTTTGGCATTGCTTTGTGCCCGTTTTAAACTTTGTGCATATTTTTCATAGTTTGAAATGAAATAATATTAGCACAAGTTTGACAAAAAAAAACTTTCTTCAAGTTACTGAAAATAGAAGGTATTGTCTAAGTTTGCTTTTCTGCCTCGCCAGGGAAAAAAACAAAACTGAAATTCATTTTAAAATCTTATGTTTGTTTGTCTCCGCGGAAGCCAAGCGTTTCGTTGCTTCTTCATTCCCTTTTTACAAGTCCCCCTGGAGCGTATGAGTGATATTTATGGAATTTCAATGACAATATTCTTCACACATAATAAATAGGGGGCAAAAGGCAGGGAGATGACAGCTTCTTTAATTCCATTCGGATATGTTTGAGACAATATATTGAAGAAAATTACTACACTAAATCTTATTGTTTAAATTTCAAGTAATTTACCAAGTCTTTAAAAAGACAAGTAAAAGCGTGCTAAGTTCGGCCGGGCCGAATCTTATATACCCTCCACCATGGATCCCATTTTTCGAGTTCTTTTCCCGGCATCTCTTCTTAGGCAAAAACGGATATAAGAAAAGATTTGCTCTGCTATTAGACCGATATCAAGATATGGTCCGGTTTGGACCACAATTAAATTATATGTTGGAGACCAGTGCAAAATGTCAGCCAATTCGAATAAGAATTGCGCCCTTTGGGGGCTCAAGAAGTAAAATAGAGAGATCAATTTATATGGGAGCTGTATCGGGCTATAGATCGATTCAGACCATAATAAACACGTATGTTGATGGTCATGAGAATCTGTCGTACAAAATTTCAGATCGGTTTATATGGCAGCTATATCAGGTTATGAATGGAGTTGAACCTTATTTAACACAGTTGTTGAAAGTAAAAATAAAATACGTCATGCAAAATTTCAGCCAAATCGGATAGGAATTGCGCCCTCTTGACGCTCAAGAAGTCAAGTCCCCAGATCTGTTTATATGACAGCTATATCAGGTTATGAACCGATTTGAACCATACTTGGCACAGTTGTTGGATATCATAACAAAATACTTCGCGCAAAAATTCATTCATCGGGTAAAAATTATGCCCTTTAAAGGCTCAAGAAGTCAAGACCCGAGATCGGTTTAGATGACAGCTATATCAGGTTATGGTCCGATTTAAACCATACATGGCACAGTTGTTAGATATCATAACAAAACACGTCGTGCAAAATTTCATTCCAATCGGATAAGGATTTCGCACTCTATAGACTCAAGAAGTCAAGACCGAAGATCGGTATATATGGCAGCTATATCAAAACATGGACCGATATGGCCTATTTACAATACCAACCGACCTACACTAATAATAAGTATTTGTGCAAAATTTCAAGCGAATAGCTTTACTCCTTCGGAAGGTAGCGTGCTTTCGACAGACAGACGGACGGACAGACAGACGGACGGACAGACAGACGGACGGACAGACAGACGGACGGACAGACAGACGGACGGACAGACGGACGGACAGACGGACGGACAGACGGACGGACAGACGGACGGACAGACGGACGGACAGACGGACGGACAGACGGACGGACATGGCTAGATCGACATAAAATGTCACGACGATCAATATATACTTTATGGGAATATTTCGACTAGTTACAAACAGAATGACGAAATTAGTATACCCCCCATCCTATGGTGGAGGGTATAAAAAAACACATCAAGCTTAATTTCAGACAAATCGGTTGATAATTGCGTCATCTAGCGTCTCAAGAAGTCAAGATCCGAGATCGGCTTATATGGCCGAGTAGCTTGGAAGTCATAGCAAAATATTTTATACAAAATTTCAGGCAAATCGGCTATGAATTGTGCCGTCTAGAGGCTTAAGAAGTCAAGATCCAGAATCGGTTTATATGGCAGCTGTAGCGAAACATGGAAACAAACGAAATGACAAAATTAGTATACCCCAATCCTATGGTGGGGGGTATAAAAATCAATAAACATAGACTACTAAACGATGCAAGGCAGCAAATAAGGACAGAAAAACGAAAATAACTCATTAGACAAAAAGAAGCAAGTAAAAGCATGGTAAGTTCGGCCGGGCTGAATCTTATATACCCTCCCCCATGGATTGCATTTGTCAAGATATTTGCCCAGTATCTCTCTATAGGCAGACAAAGGAATATTAATAAAAATTTCCATGCTTTTAGAGCCATATCTGGTTGTGGACCTATTGGATGGGATAATAATTGCGTCGTCTAGCTTCTCAAGATGCGAAGATCCGAGATCGGTTTATATGACAGCTATATCACCGTCGAGAGTATGATCTAGAAAGACAATTCAAGCCTCTGTAGAACTCCAGAATACCAAGAAGGCTAAGAGCCTGTAGGGAATCCAGATTTGGAAAAACGTGTTCACCTATTATCCTGTGTCGTGTGCTTGCAATTGCGGAGCAGTGGCACAAAAGGGGCTTAACCGTTCCCATCTCTTCCTTGTTGTTGTTGCTGTAGCCATATTTCATGTGGAGTTGGCGATCCTCGTCATACTCCTGATGTGAGCAACCTCATTCTGATCCAAAGGACCTATAGCCGCGGTAACAAGGTGGCAGTGCTTAATCATGCTTTCTCAGCCCTAGGATAAGAGAGACCTGTTTAGCGAAATACTCGTCCGGAGGGCCACCCTATAAGGTATATCGCTTGGAGGCCACCGTAGCGCAGAGGTTAGCATGTCCGCCTATGGCGCTGAACGCCTGGGTTCGAATCCTGGCGAGACCATCAGAAAAAATTTTCAGCGGTGGTTTTCCCCTCCTAATGCTGGCAACATTTGTAAGATACTATGCCATGTAAAACTTCTCTCCAAAGAGGTGTCGCACTGCGGCACGCCGTTCGGACTCGGCTATAAAAAGGAGACCCCTTATCATTGAGGTTAAAATTGAATTGGACTGCACTCATTGATAACTAAGAAGTTTGCCCCTGTTCCTTATTGGAATGTTCATGGACAAAATTTGCATTTGCATTTGCATGGGTCCGTAGATGATATTTCGATGTGTTATAAACGAAAGTTAGTACACCCCCATCCCATCGTGGAGGGTGCAAAAAAGTCACCGTCGAGATTATCATCTGGTCAGGCAATTCAGGCCTCTACAGAACTTCAGAATAACAAGAAGGCAAAGTACCTGTTGGCAATCCAGGTTTAAAAATATATGCTCACCCATTATCCTGTGTCTTCTCCTCGCAATTGAGAGGCAGCGGCACAAGAGGAGCTCAACCGTTAAGTCTCATAAGTCCGCATAAGTCTGTCTCTCACTGCGCCCAGCTCGATTTCAAATACCTGATGTCGCAGTGTTCTGTAAGGACACCTATTAGCAGTACTGAGTCATGCTTTCTCAGCTAGAGGATATTAGTCGTGCTGAGTCATGCTTTCTCATCTAGAGGATATTAGCAGTGCTGAGTTATGCTTTCTCAGCTATAGGATAAGCGAGTCCTGTTTTGTGAAATTCTCGTCCACAGGGCCTTAGATACCCTAAAGTCTACAGCACCAGCCCATGCCTTACTAGCACAGTCATAGTAGAAGGCATACCAGAAGCTCGCACAGTGGAGGTCTCACTGATTCCTTAGCCATTCTTGGACAGCTCGTCGGTCGCTTCGTTCCACGACACACCTTGATGGCCTGGGACCCAGCAGATCCAGAGTTCTTCGCAAAGGGGGTAAGTCAAGTCGTTTATATATCGAAAATTTAAAGTTAACCTGGTTTTTCGATATTTTCATAAACTTTGGTAAAAGAGCCCACCATTGTACAGAGGTTGGCAGGCCTTACTTTTCTACCAAGAGAAGTCACTCAGGAGTTATAAAAAAGTTATTTATTGAAGTAGTACCTGGTGTAAAATTATTTCCCATTATCGGCCTTCGGTGTTTTACCCAATGAACCTTTGCTCCTAATTAATACCAAGAAAGCCAACTCATCTTCGTGTTGAGGGATAGATAATCTACTGGCTCTTGTTTCCCAACCCCCACTTTATGACCTCTAGAAAACGCATCACCCTTCTTTTTTATTTAAATGAGCTTAAATGAATTCACAAGGACTTCATTTTGGGTAGTCCTTAAACTTTTAAAATTAATTGGAACCTTTTAGGCCTAGGCATTCAAGCAAATTCCTTTCTATTGAAATGTTGTTTATTTTTTTCTCGGCTAGATAATTCTATAAACAAAATCTTGTTATAAAACTTAGATCATTAAGCACCGTTTTTTTGTTTTGCTGGAAAACCACTTTCCATGCTGACCTAGCTCATTTTTCTTCTCCTCGGTTTTTTTTTTCTAATTCTCCAAATGTTGGAGGTATAATAAAAACTACAACCAGCTTTAGAACAAATAATGCTATTCTAATTAAAATACTTTATAAACTTAAATTTTTATTTGATTAGTGCAAATCCTTTTTTAGTTTTTCCTTTCCACGACCTTAGCTAACATTGTCAGAATGAAAGTGGAAAATGTTCATGGCATAAACTTTGCTTTACGGGTCAGACGCATAGAACATGGCTAACAAACTCATTATCCATGTTGTGTGCAAAACAGCCAGCCAGAACTTATTATAGACAAAAGCCTTAGCCTTAGCTGTAGGCAAAAGGGAGGCATGAAAGAAGACAGCGGGCAAAAACAGAAATTTGTCTATTCATTAGAGTTTCGTTGGAAAAACAATTCGCTTTGACCCCTTATGTGTCTGTGGCAACTGATAGTTCACTAAAGTTGTTAAAAAAAACAAAAATCAACATTCCGACTCTGTTTTGGTTGCTGCAGTTCATTTTGGGGTTAAGGTGTTAACATTAACACTTTGGGTTTTTCGAAATCACTTTGTTTTTGCTGCACTTCCGTTTATAATTCATGCCGTTCTTCCATTGTATTTATCATCCACAGGCACTCCGCTACTATTCACACGATGTGTGAATTAGAATTTGTCTGGTTTTGAGAGCACTTCAAAAAGCTACGAGTTCTATGAGTGCCCAGACAAAAAGTTGTCTTTTTTACCCCTTATCAAAAAGAGGGCAGTGGCTATAGAGTCAAAAAAGCAAAAAACGAAAAAAACAGGGTTGCCTTAATAATTTTTTGATAAATACAGGGTGAGTTAGAGAAAGTTACTAATTTGAAAGGTCTAAAAAAACAAAAGTGCTTCAGTTATTGTTTTGATTCTTTTTATGCCCACCACCGAAGGATGGCGGTATATTAATTTTGTCATTCCGTTTGTAACACATCGAAATATCCATTTCCGAGCCGATAAAGTATATATTTTTTTGATCGTGGTAATAATCTAAGACGAACAGTCCCCTCTATGGAATATAGCCATTAACAACAGATTGTTGTCTCTGGAAGAACAAGGCGTAAAAGTGGTCGCGTATGATGATGACGTGGCAACTGCGGTTAGGGGAAAGTTTCCCAGCACTCTGAGGGATGTACTTCAGGAAAGTGGGCTACCAAAAGTGGTCTAGTTATAAATCCGTGCAAAACAGAAGTAATTCTTTTCAGCAGGAGATACAAGTTGTCATCAGCAGAACCTCTCTCCTTGGGTGGAGAAAATGTTCCGTTTACAGAAAGCGCAAAATACCTGGGTGTTTTGCTGAACAGGTAATTGAACTTCAAATCCAACATTTTGGTAAGGGCAAGAATGCCCACTCTTGCCCAAGAGGGCCATTGGTAAAAGTTGGGCGTTCAGACCGCGTGTCATGCATTCGGTATATACTGCAGTTGTCAGACCTATAATGCTATATGGTGTTGTGGTCTGGTGGACGACGCTTCAAAAGTCCACCTACTGCTTAATACTTAACCCGATCCAAAGGATGGTGCATCACAGCCGCACTGAGGACGACACCATCTGATGTACAGAATTTAATTCTACATCTTATGCCTCTGAATATTGTGGCTACCCAAATTGCAGCTACCAATGCCACTGAGGTTTAGGGAGCCTTCTCATTGGTCATGTGGCGGCTACGGACACTGTGTTATCTTTGATGCAATATCCGATGTTCCAGGCAGAGTGGATTACACCCTACCTGAGCCGCTTTTTGATAAAAATTACTGTACCTCTATTGCTGATAGAACCGATTGGAACAACGATATCCCTGGTAACAGAAGTTACATAGACTTCTATGCGGATGGTTCCAAACTTAACGACCAGGTGGGGCTTGGGGTGTACTCTAAAGATCTAGAACTGGTCATATCGAAAAGGTTATTCGACCACTGCAGTATGTATCAAGCAGAGATTATTGTAATTAAGGAAGTGGAAGTAATGTCATTACGACGATTGACATAAATATCTTCTCAGACAGCCAGGCAGCCACTAAATCCCTGGAGAACGTATTTCTGAACACAAAAAACCGCTCTCGCAGATCTCTCAACGAGATCAACAGTTCTAAATTCACCTGTTCTGGATGCCGGGCACAAAGATATCCCAGAGAATTGCAAAGTGGACGAGTTTGCGAGACTACCCTGCACATTCCAGGGATACTTGACTCTGTGGGTGTGCCTCTAGCGACATGTAAGCTAAGTTTTCAGCACGAGGCCCGAAGGGCAACGAATGATAGACTAGACAAAACTTGAAGAGGTCCACTGCTTTATTGTCATTGGCAAATACTAATGTCTCAGTCATTGTGCCCGTCATTGCAGGTCACTCTCTAATCGGAAAACATGCTGACAGACTGAAGGTTGCCAACAACGACTTTTGCAGAAGCTGTGAGAGCATCGAGGTAGAAGAGACTATAGAACACCTACTGTGTGTGTGTGTCCCGCACTAGCAGTTAGAAGGAGTTCCACTTTAGGTTCCCATTTCTTTGACAATCAAACATTCGCAAGTTTTTGGGCTCTTTAAAGCGATCTGGATGGTTCAACGGTGGGAACTAGAAGGCAACTTCCTTCTTCTGTTCCTGTGGTATAACAATGAACGAAAACGTCTAAGTGGCTGACTGCCGCTTAAACCTAACCTAACCTAGCCATGTCCGTCCGTCCGTCTGTCTGTCGAAAGCACGCTAACTTCCGAAGGAGTAAAGCTAGCTGCTTGAAATTTTGCACAAATACTTCTTATTAATGTAGGTCGGTTGGTATTGTAAATAGGCCATATCGGTCCATGTTTTGATATAGCCGATATATAAACAGATCTTGGGCCTTGATTTCTTGAGCCTCTAGAGGGCGTAATTCTTATCCGATATGAATGAGATTTCGCACGACGTGTTTTGTCCTGATATCCAACAACTGTGCCAAGTTTGGTTTAAATCGGCCCATAACCTGATACAGCTGTCATATAAACCGATCTTGGGTCTTGACTTCTTGAGCCTCTAGAGTGCGCAATTCTTATCCGATTGGAATGAGATTTCGCACGACGTGTTTTGTCATGATATCCAACAACTGTGCCAAGTTTGGTTTAAATCGGTCCATAACCTGATACAGCTGTCATATAAACCGATCTTGGGTCTTGATTTCTTGAGCCTCTAGAGGGCGCAATTCTTTGGCACGATGTGTTTTGTCATGATATCCAACAACTGTGCCAAGTTTGGTTTAAATCGGTCCATAACCTGATATAGCTGTCATATAAACCGATCTGGGATCTTGACTTATTGAGCCTCTAGATGTCGCAATTCTTATCCGATTTGAATGAATTTTGGCACGATGTGTTTCGTCATGATATCCAACAACTGTGCCAAGTATGGTTTAATTTGGTTCATAACTTGATATAGCTGTCATATAAACCGATCTGGGATCTTGTCTTCTTGAGCCTCTAGGGGTAGCAATTATTATCCGATTTGCCTGCAATTTTGTATGACGGATTCCCTCATGACCATCAACATACGTGTTTATTATGGTCTAAATCTGTCTATAGCCCGATGTAGCTCCCATATAAATCGATCTCTCTATTTTACTTCTTGAGCCCCCAAAGGGCGCAATTCTTATTCGAATTGGCTGACATTTTACACAGGTCTCCAACATATCATTTAATTGTGGTCCAAACCGGACCATGTCTTGATATCGCTCTAATAGCAAAGCAAATCTTTTCTTATATCCTGTTTTGCCTAAGAAGAGATACCGGGAAAAGAACTCGACAAATGCGATCTATGGTGGAGGGTATATAAGATTCGGCCCCGCCGAACTTAGCACGCTTTTGTTTTTTTTTTTTTTCGTTTATTTTATTTTGGTTTAGTTTATTCTATTTTATATTATATCTTTTTATTTTATATTACTTAATTTTATTTTTAATATTTGTATTTCATTGTTTTATTTTCTCTTATCTGGCAACATTGTTGTCCAGAATTTGCCCACCTTTTTCATGGGCTATCCTGAAAACTTTTCAACACCACAACAAAAGCTGTGCAAACAAAATGGCAAAATTAAAACACTTGTGTGTTGGAAACTTTTGCATTATATTTTTGTTTTTGCTATTTTGGGATTATACATCTATTGTTTGCTTGGTTGGCCATTAATTTCACAGAGGGTTAATAAAATTAATGACTAGAGCAATGACAAAAACAGCATTGGGAGTGTCTATTGTGTGAGTGTTTGCTCTACAATCGCATAACAAAACAGGATTAAAACTTTTACTTTTGTGTATAACAACATGGCGGAGAGAGAGAGAGAGACAAAGCAACTCAACTTAACCAATGTCCTAAAAATCAAAATAAATCTCCGAATTAATGCTTTTAATCACGACATAGAGAGGGCGAGAGGGCTGCATTTATAGTTCGTTATACCCATATCCCCTCAAATTCTAGCAAATGCTGAATTCAAAGCCTCTCAGCAGTGTGAGCCTAATACCCCCAAACACTAAATAATAGGCTTAGCGTTAACTTACAATTTCCCAAATTGCCTAACAGATATTTTAAAGTATTTAAATTTTTACATCATTGATGGCATTTTAGCATTATGGGCCAATATTGACATCATCACCATCAGCTTTGGCATCATCGGCGTTGTCCTCTTCGACATGGACATAATCATTGTGTGGGTGGATCGCTGCTTTCACTTGGTTGCCTCAATGAATGTTTATGGATTTTATATTTGCCCATAAATTGCCATCAACATCAACATCGACATCGACATCAGCATCAACATCAGCATTCATGCTCATGTTAATCAAATTGTTATATTTATGCGTTTGTAGTTGTTGTTCATGGGTTCCTAAATACACCCTCTGCACTTGGTCAGGGCCTGGGGATGTTTCATTGAGGGGGCGGCGATAAACATTCATCTCGGTGTATTAAACACAACACTAACATGTGGAACAGTTTACTCCTCACTTGATTGTCTGTCTATTATAATAAAGCGCAGCATAATACTTTCAAACCCTCCTCACTGTGTGTAGAAAGTGAAAAAGTTTTAAAAAGACACTATTTAACAAGTAAAAAAGCGTTAAGTTCGGCCGGGCCGAACTTTGGATACCCACCACCTCGGGTATATATGTAAACCACCTTTCGTCAAAATCCGGTGAAAATGCATACCTTATGCCCCATAGCAGATATATCGAAATATGTTCCGATTTGGACCAAATACTAATAAGTACAAGTCATTGTACAATTGCGTATAACAAAATATTCGTCTTTTTAGTAGTTATATCTAAAAATAAACCGAACTGAACCATATACCACACGGATGTCGAAAAGCATAACATAAGTCACTATATCAAATTTCAGTGAAATCGGATTATAAATGGGTCCAAGATTTTAAATCGAGATCTGGGCCAAGTTGCAGAAAAATGTCGAAGAGACTAACACAACTCACTGTCCCAAATTTCTGCGACATCGGACAATAAATGCGCCTTTGTAGGGCTCAAAACCTACATCGAGAGATCGGTCTATATGGCAGCTATATCCAATTCTGGACCGATCTGTGCCATATTGCAGAAGTATATCGAGGGGCTTATCTCAACTCATTATCCCAAATTTCGGCGACATGGGACAATAAATGCGTATTTGATGTTCTCAAAACCTTATATCGAATGTTCGGTCTATATGGCATCTATATCCAAACCTGGACCGATCTGGGCCAAATTGAAGAAGGACGTCGAAGGGCCTAACACAACTCATTGTCTCAAATATCTGCGACATAGAACAATAAATGCGCCTTTATTAAGTCCAAAACTTGAAATCGAGAGACCGGTCTATATGGCAGCTATATTCAAATTTGGACCGATCTGTGCCAATTTGACGAAGGATGTCGAGGGACCTTACACAACTCACTATCCCAAATTTCTGCAACAACCGTCAATAAATGCGCCTTTTATGGGCCCAAAACCTTAAATCGAGAGGACGGCTTATATGGCAGCTATATCCAAATCTGGACCGATCTGCGCCATATTGCAGAGGTATATCGAGGGGCTTATGTTAACTCATTGTCCCAAATTTCGGCGACATCTGACAATAAATGCGGTTTTTACGGGCCCAAGACCCTAAATCGGAGGATCGGTCTATATGGCAGCTATATTCAAATCTGAACCGATCTGGGCCAACTTGACGAAGGATGTCGAAGGGCCTAACACAACTCACTGTACCAAATTTCAGCAAAATCAGATAATAAATGTGGCTTTTATGGGCCTAAGACCATAAATCGGAGGATCAGTCTATATGGCTGCTATATCCAAATCTGGACCGATCTGAGCCAAATTGATGAACGATGTCGAAGGGCCTAACACAACTCCCTGTCTTAAATTTTAACAACATCAGATAATAAATGTGGCTTTTATGGGCCCAAGACCCTAAATCGGAGGATCGATATACATGGCAGCTATATCCAAATCTGGACCGATCTGGGCCAAATTGATGAACGATGTCGAAGGGCCTAACGCAACTCACTGTCCCAAATTTCAGCAATATCGGATAATAAATGTGGCTTTTATGGGCCCAAGACCCTAAATCGTAGGATCGGTCTATATGGCGGCTATATCTAAATCTGGACCGATCTGGGCCAAATTGATGAGCAATGTCGAAGGGCCTAACATAACTTTCTGTCTTAAATTTCAACAAAATCGGATAATAAATGTGGCTTTTATGGGCCCAAGGCCATAAATCGGAGGATCAGTCTATATGGCTGCTATATCCAAATCTGGACCGATCTGAGCCAAATTGATGAACGATGTCGAAGGGCCTAACACCACTCCCTGTCATAAATTTCAACAAAATCAGATAATAAATTTGGCTTTTATGGGCCCAAGACCATAAATCGGAGGATCGGTCTATATGGGGGCTATATCATATATACCCTATACCCCATCTTCGAACTTAACCTGCTTATGGACAAAAAAGAACCTGTGCAACATTTCAGCTTAATATCTCTATTTTTAAAAACTGTAGCGTGATTTCAACAGACTGACGGGCGGACATGTCTAGATCGGCTTAGATTTTTACGCTGATCAAGAATATATATACTTCATAGGGTCGGAAATGGATATTTCGATGTGTTGGAAACGGAATGACAAAATGAATATACCCCCATCCTTCGGTAATGGGTATAAAAATGTTATAGCCTATGTTTCCTTTCGGAAAAACGTACACAATCTATGCAAATTTTAAGAAAATCAGTTCAGCTATGTATCATATAGTCATAATGGGTCTAATGGAGTTTTTGAGGGCTGGCGTGACACACTATACTTCGATCTGATTTTGTACGCCAGATTCGAAATCAACTCCCAAATACCTTTTATATGAGCCCCATATTGAAATGAACGTCCAATATGTCTGTTTGGGACAGTTTTGGGGGTGGGGCGGCCCGATTGGTTATTAAACTCAAATTTTAATATCATATTTGTATTCTACTCTCCAATACCTTTCATTTTATACCTATATTGTCCCGATCGATCCACTTTTGATTTTGGGTGGTGTTTTAGGGGTAACGGTGGAGGGTCCGACCCCTTCCGTGATCAATAAATTATGAAGCCTTTTCCTACTTCCTGGCCATATTCATAATCTACTCCCGAATACCTTTCATTTGAGTCCCATATTGTCATGGTCGTCAAATAAACCTATTTTTAGGGGTTTTGGGGGTGGGCGGCCCCCAAGGTACTTGGACCAAACTTTTATTATGAAATGCGTACTCTACTCCTGAATACCTTTCATTTGAATCCCATATTGTCCCAATCATACCACTTTTATGTTTGGGGTAAGGGGAGGGTCGGCCTCCCTCCCGATATCAAAAAATTATATAGCCTATGTTTCCTTCCAGATCAACCTACACAATCTGTGAAAATTTCATGGTAATCGGTTCAGCCGTTTTTGAGTCTATACGGAACAAACAAACGCAAATTGAATTTTATATATAAGGTTAGGTTTTCGGTTTTTATACCCACCACCGAAGGATGGGGGTATATTCATTTTGTCATTCCGTTTGCAACACATCGAAATATCCATTTCCGACCCTATAAAGTATATATATTCTTGATCAGCGTAAAAATCTAAGACGATCTAGCCATGTCCGTCCGTCTGTCCGTCTGTCCGTCTGTCCGTCTGTCTGTTGAAATCACGCTACAGTCTTTAAAAATAGAGATATTGAGCTGAAATTTTGCACAGATTCTTTTTTTGTCTATAAGCAGGTTAAGTTCGAAGATGGGCCAAATCGGACTATATCTAGATATAGCCCCCATATAGACCGATCCTCCGATTTAGGGTCTTAGACCCATAAAAGCCACATTTATTATTCGATTTTGCTGAAATTTGGGACAGTGAGTTGTGTTAGGCCCTTCAACATCCTCCGTCAATTTAGCTCAGATCGGTCCAGATTTGGATATAGCTGCCATATAGACCTATCCTCCGATTTAGGGTCTTAGACCCATAAAAGCCACATTTATTATCCGATTTTGCTGAAATTTGGGACAGTGTGTTGTCTTAGGCCCTTCGACATCCTCCGTCAATTTGGCTCAGATCGGTTCAGATTTGGATATAGCTGCCATATAGACCGATCCTCCGATTTAGGGTCTTAGGCTCATAAAAGCCACATTTATTATCCGATTCTGCTGAAATTTGGGACAGTGAGTTGTCTTAGGCCCTTCGACATCCTTCGTCAATTTGGTACAGATCGGTCCAGATTTGGATATAGCTGCCATATAGACCGATCCTCCGATTTATGGTCTTAGACCCATAAAAGCCACATTTATTATCAGATTTTGCTGAAATTTGGGACAGTAAGTTGTCTTAGGCCTTTCGACATCCTTTGTCAATTTGGCTCAGATCGGTTTAGATTTGGATATAGCTGCTATATAGACCGATCTCTCGATTTGAGGTTTTGAGCCCATAAAAGGCGCATTTACTGCCCGATGTTGCCGAAATTTGGGACAGTGAGTTGTGATAAAACTTTCGATATTATTTTTCAATTTGGCTCAGATCGGTCCAGATTTGGATATAGCAGCAATATAGACCAATCTCTTGATTTAAGGTTTTGGGGACATAAAGGGCGCATTTATTGCCCGATTTCGCCGAAATTTGGGACAGTGAGTTGTGTTGAGCTCTTCGACATTTATCTGCAAATTGGTCGAAATCGGTCTAGATTTGGATATAGCTGCCATATAGACCTATATCTTGATGAAAAGCCTTGGCCCAATAAAAGGCGCATTTATAACCCGATTTCACTGAAATTTGACACAGTGACGTATGTTAGGCTTTTCGACATCCGGGTCGTTTATGGTTCCAAATCGGAACATATTTCGATATAGCTGCTATGGGTCATAAGGTATGCATTTTTTCCCGGATTTGACGAAAGGTGGTTTACATATATACCCGAGGTAGTGGGTATCCAAAGTTCGGCCCGGCCGAACTTAACGCCTTTTTACTTGTTGTTATTCAAATTCGTTGAACATTTTTGAAAATTGTAGAAAATTGGAAAAATTTTACATTAAATGCTTGTTACATTTAAAGATAAGGTGAAATATAAAAAGTTTTTAAATATTTATGACATTTTTGTGCTTTTTTTACTTGTTTACCATTTGAAAACGGCAAATATGTTTGCTATTTTAGCAAAAAATTGCTATTGTCCCATTTTTATACCCTCCACCATAGGATGGGGGGTATACTAATTTCGTCATTCTGTTTGTAACTACTCGAAATATTCGTCTGAGACCCCATAAAGTATATATATTCATGATCGTCGTGAAATTTTATGTCGATCTAGCCATGTCCGTCCGTCCGTCCGTCCGTCCGCCCGTCCGTCTGTCTGTCGAAAGCACGCTAACTTCAGAAGGAGTAGAGCTAGCCGCTTGAAATTTTACACAAATACTTCTTATTAGTGTAGGTCGGTTGGTATTGTAAATGGGCCATATCGGTCCATGATTTGATATAGCTGCCATATAAACCGATCTTGGGTCTTGACTTCTTGAACCTCTAGAAGGCGCAAATCTTATCCGATTGGGATGAAATTTTGCACGACGTGTTTTGTTATGATATCCAATAATTGTGCCAAGTATGGTTCAAATCGGTTTATAACCTGATATAGCTGCCATATAAACCGATCTTGGGTCTTGACTTCTTGAGCCTCTAGAGTGCGCATTTCTTATCCGATTTGAATGAAATTTTGCACGACGTATTTTGTTATGATATCCAACAACTGTGCCAAGTATGGTTAAAATCGGTTCATAACCTGATATAGCTGCCATATAAACCGATCTTGGGTCTTGACTTCTTGAACCTCTAGAAGGCGCAAATCTTATCCGATTCAAATGAAATTTTGTACAACGTGTTTTGTTATGATATCCAACAACTGTGCTAAGTATGGTTCAAATCGGTTCATAATCTGGTATAGCTGTCATATAAACCGATCTGGGGTCTTGATTTCTTGAGCCTCTAGAGGGCGCAATTATCGCCCGATTTAACTGAATTTTGCACGTAGTGTTTTGGCATTACTTTCAACAACTGTGCTAAGTATGATTTCAATCGGTTCATAATCTGGTATAGCTGTCATAGAAACCGAATCATGGATTTTGACTTCTTGAGCCAATTGAGCGCGCAATTCTCATCCGATTTGGCTGAAATTTTGCATGAGGTGTTTTGTTATGACTTCCAATAACTGTGCTTAGTATGGCGTAAATCGATATAGAACCTGATATAGCTGCCATATAAACCGATCTGGGATCTTGACTTCTTGAACCTCTAGAGGGTGCAATTCTCATCCGATTTGGCTGAAATTTTGAACAAGGGCTTCTCTCATGACCTTCAACATACGTGTCTAGTATGGTCTGAATCGATCAATAGCTTGATACAGCTCTTATATAAACCTGTCTCCCGATTTTGCTTCTTGAGCCCCTACAAGCCGCAATTCTTATCCGAATGAACTGAAATATTACACAATGACTTCTACAATGTCAATCAGCATTCATTTATGGTCCGAATCGGACCATAACTTGATATAGCTCCAATAGGATAACAGTTCTTATTCAATATTCGATGTTTGTCTAAAAAGAGATACCGCGCATAGAACTCGACAAATGCGATCAATGGTGGAGGGTATATAAGATTCGGCCCGGCCGAACTTAGCACGCTCTTACTTGTTAACACACGTTTTGCTAACATAACATTTTTGCTGTGTTTACCAAAAAATTTCTCTGAGTGTAATGTCTGTTCTAGGTAAGAATACAATTAGTTTAGTTTGCCCATCTTATCTCCTTCAAACCCATTGTGCACTGCGAGCATGTGTGAGCTCCTGCAAACACTGATAATAAAATCTTTTACCATATTCTGCAACATTTTATACGGATTTTTCGTGTCATTGCTATTGAGCTATTGAGTATAGTTTGCCTTTAGTATTATCGCTGCTTTCCATGTCTTTAGAAACCTAACACAAACACAAACACACATATACTTACACTTGCACACACAAACATCCCAACTCAAGGACATACTAATACAGAGGACAAATACCGAAATGAGCACATGAGCATTATAATAAAGTGTGAATTGTGAGTTTGGTCATGTTGTCATGTCTGCTGTTTGCCACATCCTTCCCCCAGAAACCAAAATCTTTCAACTGTCCCCACACACACACACACATACATATAACATATTTTATGTTGGTCTTCCTGGTCCGCCCTCCATATCAGTAACTGGTTGAGATCGTGCTGAATATTTTTTTTTTTTTTTGTGAGAATATTGGAAAAATATCCATATTTATAGGGAAGCCCAGTAGATTTTAGTGTACATTTATTTATATTGACAGCGGTGTGTGTTGATGTTTGTATGTCCGTCTATCTAGCTGTTTGTCTGTCTGTCCGTTTGTCTTTGTGTCTGTCCGCCCCATCTGTCTGGAATTATTTATGGCGCTTGATTTGTTCTATGGTATGTGAATAATGTTCACAAGATTTATGGCCATATTATTTATGTATGAGTTTGTGTGTGTGAATAACAAACACCAATGATACAAAAAAAAACCAACAACAACAATAACTATGACAAGAATAAATATTTAATTTATAGTCACTGTAGTTGTAGTTGTGTAAACTTTGCCGACCATAACATAATGAGGTTTAATTTGTTTTACTTAAAATGTGAAAATTGCACTTGCGAAGCTAATTCGACAATCAATTGAGAGACACAATACACAGAATGCTACATGAAAGAATTGCATAAGAACCATAAACAAAAGCTTAGGAAGGGAAGAATTGACTTTATAATATCTTACAACGTTCTCATGCAAATGCAAATTTTGCCCATGAACATTTCACTAAGGAACAGGGGCAAACTTCTCACATATCAATGAGTGCAGTCCGATTCAAGTTTAAGCTCAATGATAAGGGGCCTCCTTTTTATAGCCGAGTCCGAACGGCGAGCCGCAGTGCGACACCTCTTTGGAGAGAAGTTTTACATGGCATAGTACCTCACAAATGTCGCCAGCATTAGGAGGGGAAAACCACCGCGAAATTTTTTTTTCTGATGGTCTCTTCAGGATTCGAACCTAGGCATTCAACGTCATAGACCGACATGCAAACCTCTGCGCTACGGTGGCCTCCTTTCCCATACATCTTGTATATATAAATCAATTTGTATGTGTTTGTCTGTTTGTCAGTTTGTTTGTCGGTTTGTTTGTTTGTTCCGTATAGACTCAAAAAAGGCTAAACCGATTACCTTGAAATTTTCACAGAATGTGTAGCTTGGTCTGATATCGCATTGGGGGCGGACCCTCCCCCTTTACCCCAAAAGTACCAGCCAAAAATAAAAGTGAACCGATTGGGACAATATGGGACTTAAATGAAAGGCATTCAAGAGTAAAGTACAAATTCTATATTAACAAGTAAAAAGGCGTTAAGTTCGGCCGGGCCGAACTTTGGATACCCACCACCTCGGGTATATATGTAAACCACCTTTCATCAAAATTCGGTGAAAATTTCATACCTTATACTCATATACCTCATACCGATCTGAAGTATATACGACACGGATGTCGAAAAGCCGAACATAAGTCACTGTATCAAATTTCAGTGAAATCGGATTATAAATGCGCCTTTTATGGGGCCAAGACTTTAAATCGAGATATCGGTCTACATGGCAGCTATATCCAAATCTGGACCGATTTAGGCCAAGTTGCAGAAAAATGTCGAAGAGCTTAACAAAAAGCACTGTCCCGAATTTCAGCGAAATCGGACAATAAATGCGCCGTTTATGAGCCCAAAACCTTAAATCGAGAAATCGCTCTATATGGCAGCTATATTCAAATCTGGACCGATCTGGGCCAAATTGAAGAAGTATGTCAAGGGGGTTAACTTAACTTTCTGTCCTAAATTTCGGCGACATCGGACAATAAATGTGGCTTTTATAGGCCCAAAACCTTAAATCCAGAGATCAATCTATATGGCAGCTATATTCAAATCTGAACCGATCAGGGTCAAATTGAAGAAAGATGTCGAAAGGCATAAGAAAACTCACTGTCCCAAATTTCATCAAAATCAAAAATAAATAGGGCTTTTATGGGCCTAAGACCCTAAATCGGAGGATCGGTATATATAACAGCTATATCCAAATCTAGACCGATTTGGGCCAAATTGAAGAATGCTATCGAAGGGCCTAACTTAACTCACTTTCCCCAAATTTCAGCAAAATCGGATAGTAAATGTGGCTTTTATGGGCCCAAGACCCTAAATCGGAGGATAGGTCTTTATGGCAGCTATATCCAAATCTGAACCGATCTGGGCCAAATTAACAAAGGAAGTCGAAGGGGCCGACACAACTCCCTGTCCCAAATTTCAGCAAATTCGGATAATAAATGTGGCTTTTATGGGCCTAAGACCCTATATCAGCGGATCGGTCTATATGGGGGCTATATCAGATATAGTCCGATATAGCCCATCTTCGAACTTAACCTGCTTATGGACAAAAAAAGAATCTGTGCAAGTTTAAGCTCAATATCCCTAGTTTTAAAGACTGTAACGTGATTTCAACAGACAGACGGACGGACAGACTGTCTGTCTCAGACACAAACCATTTTAAAATAAATTTTTGTGGAATTTTTTGAATCGTTTTGTATGCGAGGTTTTTTTTTACGAATCTCATCTTAAATAGAGACACATTTAAAAATGATAGCGAGATATGAGATTGTAAAAAGTCATCGGCGTAGTTTTGCAAATGGAATGAGGAAATTAGTATACCCCCCAAAGATACAGAAATTGTGGTCGTTTGAATCGACAACTCTTCGTGTCGCCCTATACTTTTCTTTTATGTGCTTCACATATTTCACAAGCCTTTAATGTAGCACAACTGCTTTGCTGCAGAATTTAAGCTGCTTCATCTCCTTCTTCTAATAACAGCAACAACAGCAAAAATAATCAACGTTTTTCTTCATTGTTCTCACATGTAATCATCATAGATTTTAATTTGCTGCCATAAATAAATTTTTGTTATTCCTTGCAGTCTCTCGTTCAGTCAGTCAGTTGTTGGTGGACCCAACAGCGGCTTTCTTTTACTGTCTGTGAGGTCCATGCGTGTGCTAGTGTTGATCTATTGTTGATGCCAAAGGAATTATTCCTACTAGCCTTCGAAACATTGCAACGAGAAATGGTCTATGTGTGAGGGATAATAGAAGTAAAGCGTCTCCTGCTTAACACTGTCACTTGTACATTCAGTCACTGATTTATTTAGTTTCCTCTCTTTTCACTCACACAATCACGCAAAATCTTGTGTCACACAAACTCTCTCACATATAAAGAGGAATTTTGCACAACAGCTAGGTTTTAATGGGTTAGTATGTGTAAAGCCTTTTATGTTTGATTTTTATTTGCCAACGTCAAAGCAAGCAAAAACAATGAAAACAACAACAAAAGAGACGATTGTCACTAGCACACAGGCCGAGCAACAGAATTCTCTAAAATGAAGGCAAAGGAAATCACTAAAATCATGTCGCCATTTTTATTATCTTTTCTCCCTCTTGCTGTATGTGTGTGTGAGTGTGTGTGTGTTGGTCCAAAGCCGAGTTGGTCGGATGCTTGGTTGTCCGTTTGGCTGGCTGTCGTTTCGGAGAGGAAACGGAAGTGTTTTTGGGTGATATGTTGTTGGCAGAGACAACATGCCTAAGCTCTTATGTTCTATTAAGATTTATAATGGAAGATATGTAGTTTTGCTTGGTTAATTTGTCCAACAGCATTTTCTTAGAATGTTTTTGCTTCCCTTTTCGTCCCAATTCTTCTTTGCACTGGCTTTTTCTTTTTTTGTAATTTTCTATGCCATGGCTCCATTTTCCATTCAGCACCATGTCGGCTTGATTTTCTATTTAAATCTTGAAATGGCTCTACAATAAAAATCAAAGCCAGGAAAATAATACGGCATATTTGTTCTTGTATGTAGTTTGTTATTTTATGGCAAAAACTTATAAAAGATTTATTTATTCATATGAGATAGAGAGAGAGGGAGAGAGAGACTTTGTTCATATCTCCGCGTATGCATATGTATTTGTTTGTATGTTTATGGCTCACTTTATTTATTTAATCGTTTTGTGAAAACAAACAAAAACACTTGATAGGCTGATAAAAAAGTTTCTTTATGGGTTTTGAAAAATAATATGACTACATTGCTGATGATAAACTAAAATAAAGTCATAGATGTATATGTATACATAAAATGCTATTTAAATTTAAGTGCATATAAAAATTATTACAATGTTTGGTCAATAATGTTGTTATAATTCTACAACTT